>NC_134710.1:188306612-188606612 GCF_043290135.1 Rhipicephalus microplus | reverse complement strand
TATATATATATATATATATATATATATATATATATATATATATATATATATATATATTTCTATATATATATATATATATATATATATATTTCTATATATATATATATATATATATTTATATATTATGAGACCACGTCCGGTACGGCAGCAACCAGGTTATCTTTTTTAATCCAGACGCACGAGCCAGAGAGCCCGCCCGCGTGACATACGATGATGATCACTACAATGGTTTGGTCATACAGATGAAGATGACGTACATAGTCAGCGCTCACACTATTTTCCCCCTTCGCGAAAGAGGGCAGCAAGTTAGAAAGGGTTGGGACGCCGAATATATCGTTTCAGTCGAGAGACGTGGGCGATCTCGGTGTGGTGGCGATGGTGATCAGGAGCCGCGTTGACAGGAGCAACGCGATAGTTCACTTCAGATGTTCGTTCCAGGGCGGTGTATGGACCGAGATATCGGTGAAGGAATTTTTCGCAGACCCCAGGTACACGAACAGGTGTCCACAAAAGGACTTCGTCGCCTGGGCAGAACACAACAACTCGACGCTTCACATCAATGTCGATTTTTCTCTGGTCCTGAATGGTAGCAGTGTTGGCGTGGGCGATTTCACGGCAGCGGGCAATGCGAGCGGCGAACTCTTCCGGGAGAGATTAAGATGGATTGGTAGAAGTCGACAAAAAGGTGGTGTTCAGAACAAAAGTCGGTACACGGCCATACACGAGAAAAAAAAGGCTGAAATTCGTCGTACACTGTATGGCAGTGTTATATGCGAACGTGACGAAAGGAAGTATTGTGTCCCAGTTTTTGTGATCCGGTTGCACGTACATAGAGATCATGTCGGACAAAGTTCGGTGAAAATGCTCAGTCAGACCATTAGTTTCTGGGTGATACGCTGATGTGATCTTGTGGATGGTGTTAGAGGCCTGTAAGACTTCAGCAAGGACATGTGAAAGAAATGTCTTGCCACGGTCACTAAGGAGCACACGCGGTGCGCCATGTCGTAAAATAATGGCGCGAAGAAAAAAATCGGCTACTTCAGAGGTAGCACCAGACGAAAGAGCTGCCGTCTCCGCGTAGCGAGTAAGGTGGTCTACGGCAGTAACAATCCAGCGGTGACCGGCTGGCGTAAGCGGAAGAGGTCCGTATAAGTCTATGCCCACAAATTCAAAGGGAGTGGACGGGCACGGCAGTGATTGCGACGGCCCCGCGGGAAGAGACGTGGTACGTTTTCGGTGCTGGCATGACGCGCAGGAAGCGACGTATTTGGCGACTAAAGTGGAGAGGCCAGGCCAAAAGCAGCGAGTCTTGAGGCGGTCGTAGGTCTTGTGAAACCCTAAGTGGCCAGCTGTCGCATCGTCATGAAACGCTTGTAGAACTTCCAGACGAAGTGAGCGAGGAATGACGGGAACCCATTGGTTACCGAGAGGATGGTAAATTTGCCGACATAATGTTTTCTCTTGAAGCTTGAAACGGGCAAGTTGTCGTCTTAGGCGGCTGTTTCGAGCACGCGATAAGCCAGTGAGCCGATCGATGATTGTGCGGCAGTAGGTATCGGCATGTTGAAGCGAGGCGAGATCTGTGAACGAAAGAAGGTCCGCCGAGGCAACTAACTGTTTCGAAGCAGCAGCCGTCTGTTTGGTCACTTTGACGGGCGGTGACGAACAGATGGAAGGTGACACTTCGGCACTTTGCGAGAGCGGGCAACGGGACAAAGCGTCGGCATCTTGGTGCTCTCGGCCCGACCTATATGTGACGCTGTAGTCATACTCTTGCAATCGTAGTACCCAACGGCCAAGGCGTCCCGACAAATTTTTGAGAGACGATAACCAACACAGAGCATGATGGTCAGTCACTATTGTGAAATGCTGGCCGTATAAGTAAGAACGAAACTTTTGTATGGACCACACGATGGCGAGACATTCTTGCTCAGTGATGCTGTAGTTTCGTTCAGCAGGTAACAGAGTACGGCTCGCGTAGGCCACTACTTGTTCTTCAGCGGAAACGTGGTTCCGCTGAAGAAGGACAGCACCGATGCCAAGTCCACTTGCGTCAGTGTGTAGCACAGTATGTGCTGCGGGGTCGAAATGGTGAAGCACTGGCCGTGATGTGAGGCATCGCTTGAGGGTGTGAAAAGCGGCTTCGCAGTCATCCGACCAGACAAAGGGTGCGCTCGTGGTCAGACGTTTGTGCAGAGGAGCCGCAATAGTGGCGAAATCACGTTCAAAGTGGCGGAAATACGACGCTAAGCCAAGGAAGCTGCGGAGGTATTTCTGTGTGGTTGGTGTAGAAAAGTGCAGTACCGCGGCAACCTTGTTGGGATCGGGCTCAACGCCATGTTTACTGACGACGTGACCTAATACCTGGATGCTGTGACTGGCAAACCGACACTTCTTAGTGTTGAGCTGGAGAGCGGCCTTAGCTAAACACATGAGGACTTCGTCTAGTCGTTCCAGGTGCTGTGAGAAGCTGGACGAAAAGATGACAATGTCGTCCAGGTAGCAAAGGCAGGTCTTCCATTTTAATCCCCGCAGTACCGCGTCTACCATCCGTTCGAATGTGGCTGGGGCATTGCACAGGCCAAAAGGCATCACATTGAATTAATAGAGCCCATCTGGCGTAGCAAACGCAGTCTTCTCTTTATCAGACTCGTGCATTGGAATCTGCCAATAACCGGAGCGCAAGTCGAGACTTGAAAAGTACTCAGCACCTCAACCACTTATGAGACCACGTCCGGTACAGCAACCAGGTTATCTTTTTTAATCCAGACGCACGAGCCAGAGAGACAGCCCGAGTGACATACGATGATGATCACTACAATGGTTTGGTCGTACAGATGAAGATGAAGTAAATAGTCAGCGCTCACAATATATATATATATATTGTCGCGGTACAGTGCCAACCAACAAAGGCAGATAAACGTTGACACAGCGCACAGCGACTCTCAGCAGCCGAACAGCAAGAGCGCCTTCTTTATCTTCAATCAGCCAGAGCTCCACTACCTGGTGTTCGCCAAATCCCCTTATTGTCGTTTTGGTCCACCAGTACACACGCGTCATTCCCCCCCCCCCCTCTTAATGAGCATCGCCCCGATGCTAAACGAGAAGTGCAGTTTTTTTTGTCGGTTCTTTAAGAAGTGTCTTGCGCAGTCACTACCTTTCATAAGGCTTCATGTGGACAACGTAAACTACTTCAGGACGGTGTTGGCGAAGCCTCGTACTACATGAACTGTCGGGGACGACCTCATAAGTAACATCACTCAGTCTTCGCAGTACTAGATATGGCCCAAAGTATCTCCTTAAGAGCTTTTCAGAGAGTCCTCGTTTCCGTATGGGCGTCCAAACCCATACTCTGTCGCCGGTCTGGTAAACGACTGTTCTGCGGCGAGAATTGTAGCGGCTCGCGTCGTACTCTTGTTGTTGCTGGATTCGCAGACGTGCTAGTTGCCTTGCTTCTTCCGCTCGTTCTGTAAACATCTCGGCGTCCGGTTTGAAGTCGTCGCATTCGTGCGCTAGCATCGCATCCAACATGATTCGTACCTCCCTTCCGTGAATTAGGTTGAACGGGGTCATCTGAGTTGTTTCTTGCTTGTCAGTGTTGTATGCAAACGTGATATATGGCAAGATTTCGTCCCAATTTTTTTGTTCTACGTCTACGTACATTGAAAGCATGTCTTCAATTGTTTTGTTCAGACGCTCTGTAAGCCCGTTCGTTTGCGGGTGGTAGGCGGTGGTCTTACGATGGGTTGTTCCACTCAGCATGAGGACTTGTTCCAAAAGAGCTGCCGTAAATGCGGTTCCTCTGTCTGTGATTATGACGCTTGGTGCACCATGCCGCAGGACAACGTTCTCGATGAAAAATTGTGCCACCTCCGCTGCTGTACCTCTCTGGATAGCCTTTGTTTCAGCATAACGGGTAAGGTAATCAGTCGCGACAATAACCCAGCGGTTCCCAGCAGTAGAAGTAGGAAGTGGGCCCAAAATATTCGTGCCAATCTGGTCGAATGGTGTTCTTGGGACCTGCACGGGCTGCAGGAGGCCAGCTGGTTTAGTCGGCGGTGACTTCCGTCGCTGGCAGTCAAGGCAAGTACGAACATGGTGTTTTACGACTATGGTCAGTCTTGGCCAGAAGTAGCGCTGCCGTACTCTGGCCAACGTTCTTGTGTAACCTAAGTGGCCTGATGTCACCTCGTTGTGGCATGCTTCGAGCACTTCGGAGCGAAGGGCTGCTGGGATGACGAGCAAATACGCAGATCCTGCCGAAGAGAAGTTTCTTTTGTATAGTACTCCGCTCCGTAAGCAAAATGATGACAGCGCTCTTACGAAAACAGTTGGTGCCTTCTGATATCTTCCCTCCTGGTAATTAATTAGGGCAAGTAACTCAGGGTCGCCACGTTGTTGCTGTGCAATAGCAGTTGAGTCAAGCACACCAAAAAATGCTGTTTCCTCCTCATCGGATAGAGTTGCCGATTCAATGGGTGAGCGGGATAGACAGTCGGCGTCCATGTGGCGCTTTCCTGACTTGTGTACGACATTCATGTCGCACTTCTGCAGCCTGAGACTCCAACGCGCAAATCTCCCGGTAGGATCTTTAAGATTTGTCAACCAACACAGTGAGTGGTGGTCGCTGATGACCTTGAAAGGGCGGCCGTATAAATACGGGCGAAATTTTGTGACCGCCCATACCACGGCGAGGCATTCCTTTTCAGTCGTTGAGTAATTCGTCTCGGCGCGTGTTAGTGTTCGGCTTGCATAGGCGATTACTCTTTCTGTGCCCTCTTGCAGCTGCACAAGCACAGCTCCCAAACCAATATTGCTGGCATCAGTGTGTAGCATCGTTGGGGCTTTCTCATCAAAGTGGGGAAGCACTGGAGGCGTCTGTAGTCGCTGGCGGAGGTTCTTAAAAGCAGCTTCTTCTTCGTTGCTTCATTGGAAAGCAACGTCTCCTCTCGTGAGGCGGGTCAACGGTGATGCGATGCGTGCGAAGTCCGCGATGAATCGCCTATAATACGCACATAGTCCGAGGAATCGTCGGACAGCCTTCTTATCAGTCGGCACCGGGAACTGTGCAACAGCTGCAATCTTTTCAGGATCAGGACGAACGCCTGCGTGACTGACAACGTGGCCAAGAAATTGCAGCTCTTCATAGCAAAAGTGGCACTTTTCAGGCTTCAACGTTAAGCCCGCAGACCGTATGGCTTGTAAAACTGCCTCAAGTCTTTTAAGGTGCTGGTCAAATGTTGCGGCGAAAACTACGACATCATCAAGGTAGACCAAGCAAGTTTTCCACTTCAACCCAAAAAGTACGGTATCCATAAGTCTTTGAAAGGTAGCAGGCGCTGAACATAAACCAAAGGGCAAGACTTTAAATTCATATAAGCCATCTGGTGTCACAAAAGCAGTCTTCTCGTGGTCTCTTGGGTCTACCTCGATTTGCCAATACCCACTCCTTAAGTCCATCAATGAAAAGTAACGAGCATATCGAAGTCTGTCGAGAGAGTCATCTATACGAAGAAGTGGATACACATCTCTCTTTGTCACCTGATTAAGTTTTCGGTAATCTACACAAAAGCGCAGGCTGCCATCTTTTTTTAACAAGGACTACAGGTGACGCCCAGGGGCTTTTTGAGGGCTGAATGACGTCATCTTCTAGCATTTTGTCGACTTGCTCTTGTATCACTTCGCGTTCCTTTGCAGCCACGCGATAGGGGTTTTGGTGAATTGGTCTCGCCATGTCCTCGGTAATTATTCGATGCTTGGTTAGAGGCGTGCAGCCAACTCTTGATGTTGTCGAAAAGCAGTCTTTGAATTCGACCAGTAGCTCAAGAAGCCTCTTTCGCTCGTTCTTAGGCAAAGTAGTGCTAACGTCAAGAACTGTTGTCGAATCAAGTTTCGGCGCCTCGTCGACTACTGCCAAGCAGCCTTCTGCGTCTGTGATATCGTCGAAGTAAGCGACGGCCATGCCTTTTGGAAGGTGCCGGCGCTCATCACTAAAATTTGTCAGAAGCAAGTCCGTGCATCCAGTGGTGACACTGACGATACCTCTTGCGACGGAAACGCCGTGTGTGAAGATGAGCGAGGTTATTCGGTCTGCTACTCCTTCGCCGTCAAACTGGACAGCGGCTGCCACAGAAACAAGCGTGCATGACTGAGGAGGGAGAACAACGTCGTCATCAGCTAGACGCAATTGGTTTGGTCGCGCCTGTGTACAATCAGGTGCGCCCGAACTGTTGCGGAATGTAATAAAACTGTCTGGGATATTTATGACGGCGCCGTACTCTCGTAAGAAGTCCATATCAATAATTAGATCCTTGCAGCATGCGGCGAGAACGACGAACGACGCAATGAAAGAAGAACCTCCTATGTCAATTCTCGCTGTGCATCTTCCAGAGGGCATCAATAACTGACCACCTGCCGTCCTTATTTGAGGGCCTGTCCAGGGTGTCTTCACTTTCTTGAGGCGGATGGCGAGGTCCTGACTGATGATAGAAAAGTCGGCACCGGTGTCGACTAAGGGTGTTACTTTCTGGCCGTCAAGAAAAGCACTCAGGTCAGCGGTCACAATGTCGTCGCTCTCACGTCTTGTTGGATTTACAGCGTCGTGTAATGGGGGCTTTTCGTCGTCATCTTCATTGCCTGCAACCTTACCCCCGGAGGTCGCCGCCCTCAGTTTCCCCGTCGCGGGCTGGGTGACCTTCTTGCGTTAAGTTCCGCGGAAGTACGTCGGTGTGACGAAGGTGAATGAGCGGGAGAAGGAGAGCGGGATAGACGTCCCAAACCTGGCTGGCGGGTAGGTGTTGCCTCCTAGTCAGAAGTACGGTATTCGTAAAAGTGAGAACGGGCTCCATGGAAAGAGGCGTCCTCCTGGCGTGGTATGTATTCTTCGTTCGCACGTCGATCGTCAGACCATGTTCGAAGAGGGCGGAACGAATCACTGCGGTGCCAGCAATGACGGGCAATATGACCTGCACTTCCGCAGTTAAAGCATAGTGGACGTCGATCGATTGTGTGCCATGTGTCTGTTCTTCGGAGCGGTGGACGTCTGAGCCTCCCTTTTTGCGACGATGTCTATGGTGCTGCTGTGGACGCCTGGTGGTACGTCGGTTGGCTTGGCGGTCGGCTCAGGGTCTGCTCTTGCCGTGGTGACCAAGGGGCCGTCGGCACTGGGTGATATGGCGGTGATGGACCAGATGGTGAACGTCGCAGAGCATCGGCATAGCTCATGGGACGGTGCTCGTCACCAGGACCAGCGGTAGAAAATGCGTGGCGTATTTCGTCGCGTACCAGTTCAGCGACGGACGCAACGAGGGTTTGAGCAACTGGATTCCGGAACTTTTGCAGTTCTTCACGAACTATTTCCCTAATGAGGTCTCGCAGCGAGCTTTGATCGTCAGGTATGGCAGCAGCATTGATTGGGGCGCTGCTAGACATTCGATGAAACTGCCTGCATCTTTGATGGAGCGCCCGCTCCATAGCCGTAGCCTCCTTGATGAAGTCAACTACGGTACTTAGAGGGTGGCGCAGTAGCCCGGCGAAAAGTTGCTCCTTAACGCCGCACATGAGGTAGCTCAACTTCCTATCTTCACTCATGTTCGGGTCAGTTCGACGAAAAAGGCGAGTCATATCTTCAGCAAACATAGTAACGCTTTCGTTGGGTTTTTGAACGCGTAGCTCCAACAGCTGCCGCGCACGGTCACGTCGATCGACATTGGTGAACGTATCGACAAGCTGTTGTCGAAAGTCGCCCCAAGTTAACAGACTGGCTTTTCTGTTCTCATACCAAATTTTCGCACCACCGTCAAGGTAGAAATAGGCGCGTGAGAGCTTTTCTTGTTCAGGCCACAGATTAATCTTGGCGACACGCTCGTAGTGCTCAAGCCAGTCGTCCACGTCTTCATGGGCGCCGCCACTAAAGTGATAGGGAACCAGTGGTTGAAAGATGGTTACCTGTGAAGGCTGTGTTGGCGGGGGGCGTTGGGGCGCCGGTTGCGGATTGGCGTTGGCCATTTGGTGAGGTAATAGGCACTTGCGAGGTTCCGTGGAAGGCGTGAACTCTGGAGCGAGGCCTATCAGCCGCCGATCGAACCGGTGCACGGGAGTTGCAATGGGTGACAATGCGTCCGAGCTAGATGTACGGCTCCCAGTGGGAGTATGGAGCATTAGGTAGGGTTGGGTCCCAGCACTTCCACCAGTGTCGCGGTACAGTGCCAACCAAAGGCAGATAAACGTTGACACAGCGACTCTCAGCAGCCGAACAGCAAGAGCGCCTTCTTTATCTTCAATCAGCCACAGCTCCACTACCTGGTGTTCGCCAAATCCCCTTATTGTCGTTTTGGTCCACCAGTACACACGCGTCAATATATATATATATATTGTTAAGGCGTTTATTAGCCGGCAACGAGCGAGAATATGCAATGGCGACAGTCACAGCAAAGCACGGGCTCTCAGCGCGAGCGGCGTCCTTGTTGGGTAGCCCCACTAGAAGGTACTCAAGAGTTCGACCCATTTCATAGTTCGGAGGCTTCGCTACAATTACCCCGGGGTCGAAGAGGGAGCCGCCTGGCGACCTAACAGCTTGTTATTATTAGCGGGTCATAATAAGCCTTCAGGCGCTCCACGTTGACGATGTCTCGCCCACGGCGGCGCATGTCCGAAGATTGTTCAACGGGTTCGATCAGATAGTTGACGGGTGAGGTGTGCTCGATGACACGGTAGGGGCCTTCGTATTTGGGACGTAGTTTGGAAGAGAGGCCAGCGGCAGAGGTCGGAATCGAGAGCCATACAAGCGCACCAGGAAGGAACATGGGCTCAGAAGTGGTGGAGCCATCACGGATACTCTTCTGCCGCTCTTGATCTTGCATCGTAAAAGTCTTGGCAAGCTCGCGACACTCTTCAGCAAGCCTGGCTGTCTCGGAAATAGGTGTACACTCAGATGGATCCGGCGTGTACGGGAGTATCGTGTCCATGGTGTGCGACGGGTGCCTTCCGTACAGCAAGTAGAAAGGTGAAAAACCAGTCGTGCTCTGAGGGGCGGTGTTGTAGGCGTAGGTGACGAAGGGCAGTATATTATCCCAATTAGTGTGGTTGGCAGCGACGTACATAGAAAGCATGTCGCCGAGGGTGCGGTTAAAGCGTTCGGTGAGGCCATTCGTCTGTGGGTGGTAAGCAGTAGTTTTGTGGTGGACAGAATGGCACTCCGTCAGAATGGCTTCGACGACTTCCGACAAGAAGACACGGCCTCGATCGCTGAGAAGCTCTTGGGGTGGTCCGTGGCGCAGTATAAATCGATGCAGCAGGAAGGACGCAACATCGCGCGCAGCAGCCGCAGGGAGAGCGGCGGTTTCGGCGTATCGTGTTAAATGGTCAACGGCAACGATGGCCCAGCGGTTACCAGCCGACGTCAGAGGAAGTGGTCCATACAAATCGATACCTACGCGCCCAAAGGGACGGTCAGGGCAAGGTAACGGTTGTAGACTGGCGTGCGACATGTGGGCTGACGGTTTACGGCGTTGGCAAGTGAGGCAAGAGCGAACGAACTGCTGCACATAGCGGTACATCCCGCGCCAGAAGTAGCGTTGTCGAATGCGATGGTAGGTTTTGAATACCCCAGAGTGCGCGCATTGCGGATCAGAATGGAATGATTCACATATCTCTGACCGCAGACTGCGGGGTATCACGAGTAACCACTGGCGGCCGTCGGCGTCGTAATTGCGTCGGTGTAGGAGGCCGTCACGAATGGCGAAATGGCGAGCTTGACGACGCAATGCACGCGTGGATGGCGTTGCGGATGGATCAGAGAGCATGTCGATGAGCGGGCCGATCCAATTATCCTTTCGCTGTTCGGTAGCGATGATGTCAACATCAATGGCAGAAACAGCAGCCGAGGATACTGAGGAGAGCACATCACCTTCAGGCAGAGGGGAGCGCGAGAGGGCGTCGGCGTCAGCATGCTGGCGTCCGTTGCGGTACAGCACGCTGATATCGTAGTCTTGTAAGCGAAGAGCCCAACGGGCGAGACGGCCTGAGGGATCCTTCAATGATGAAAGCCAGCATAGTGCATGATGGTCGGTGACGACATCGAATGGGCGACCATACAAATAAGGTCGAAACTTTGTAAGAGCCCAGACGATCGCCAGGCACTCTTTCTCCGTGACGGTGTAGTTTTTCTCGGCTCTCGTGAGCGTACGGCTTGCATATGCTACGACATATTCAGGGAATCCGGGTTTTCGCTGCGCCAGGACAGCGCCGAGGCCTACTCCGCTGGCGTCCGTGTGCACCTCCGTCGGGGCTGTAGGGTCGTAGTGGCGTAGAATGGGAGGCGACGTCAACAAATGGCGGAGCTTCGCGAACGCGTCGTCGCACTCGGATGACCACGAATTGAAGGACCCGTTGCTTCCAAGGAGCTTCGTCAGCGGTGATATGATCGTGGCGAAATTTCGTATGAAGCGTCGGAAGTATGAGCACAGGCCCAGGAAACTACGCAGTTCTTTGATAGATGCAGGTTTGGGGAATTCGGCCACGGCCTGAAGCTTGGCAGGATCAGGAAGAATGCCGTCTTTGGACACGACGTACCCAAGTATGGTGAGTTGCCGTGCTGCAAAGCGGCACTTTTTCAGATTTAGTTGTAAGCCGGCATTGCTCACACGTGCGAAAACTTCTTTCAGACGTTGGAGATGCGTGGAGAAATCCGGAGCAAAGACAATGACATCGTCGAGGTAACACAAGCACGTGTACCATTTCAAGTTGCGCAGAACGGTGTCCATCATGCGCTCAAAGGTCGCAGGTGCATTACATAGACCAAACGGCATGACGTTAAACTCGTACAAGCCGTCTGGCGTGACGAAGGCGGTCTTTGGTCGAGCGTCGTCAGCCATGGGTACTTGCCAGTACCCCGAGCGCAGATCGAGAGAAGAAAAAAAAATCGGCTCCATGAAGGCTGTCAATCGCGTCATCGATGCGTGGCAGTGGATAAACATCCTTGCGAGTGATCTTATTGAGCCGTCTGTAGTCCACACAGAACCGCACAGAACCGTCTTTCTTCGCAACAAGAACAACAGGAGACGCCCATGGACTGTCGGAGGGCCGAATAACGTCGCGTCGGAGCATATCGTCAACCTGATCATTAATTACTCGACGTACAGCAGGCGACACGCGATATGGATGTTGCCGTAAAGGTGGATGGGCACCAGTGTCGATGCGATGCGTAACAACGGACGTGCGACCGAGAGAACTTCGCCCGACATCGAAAGAAGAACGATATTCTTGTAACAGGTCCAGAAGTTGGGAACGCTGTACGGCCGTAAGGTTGTCAGCGATGGAGGGGCCAAATACATCAGCAGACGACGAATCAGAAGTGGAAACAGCATTGATGGTACACGACCTGGGAGCGCGCGTGTCATCGGGTACGTCCAGGACTTGTGCGTCGTCGACTGGTTCCACTCTGCCGAGACATTCCCCTCGAAGCAAGGTAACAGCGTACGAGAACGGGTTGGTTACAAAAATAGCAGTGTTGCCCTGGTTGACCTGCACGGTCGCGAAAGGTACTAGCAACCCTTTCCTGCTGCAAGCGCGGTCAGATGGCGAAACAAGTCCAATGGTGTCGGAGAGACCAGCGCAGTAGACAGACACAGCCGTCGTCGAGTTTGGAGGCACTGTTGTATCGTCTCTCGTTAGAATCTTGCTCAGTGTCGGGGGACTGTCTTCTGGCGTCAAATGCGAGAAAGGTGAGAGCTCAATTTCGGCGGCGGCACAATAGATGACGGCGTCATGGCGGGAGAGAAAATCCCATCCCAGGATGACGTCATGAGAGCATGCCTGAATGACGATGAACTGGGCGACATACAGAACGTCCTGGATGACAACGCGAGCTGTGCACCCTGCTGTAGGATGAATCCGGTGCAAACTCGCAGTACGGAGGGATAACCCAGAAAGTGGCGTCGTCACTTTACGAAGTAAGCGGCAGAGTTTTTCGTCCATAACTGATACGGCAGCTCCAGTGTCAATAAGAGCCGATGCACAAACACCGTCCACAAGCACGTCAATGACATTCGAGGGGCTGCTCTGAGGGCTTTCACATTGCGATAGCGTCGCAGTCCTTGCCTCAGGGACTGCGACGACTAGTTTTCCCGCTCATGAGCTGCCGCACTTGGCCGCATGGGAGACAGGGAACGGCGTCGTGGAGACGGTGATCTTCGAGATGGACCTGGGCGAGATCGAGGTGGCATAGACGGCGGTTCTTCGCGATAAGGACGGCTGAGTTGGCCAGCAACAGGTGAAGAAATGGGAGCCGGCTGTACGCGATGGCAATAACGGGCCACGTGACCGGCGTAACCGCAGGCAAAGCAGATGGGCCGGTTGTCGGGTGTGCGCCATCTGTTCACCGGGGTAGGTCTCACCCATGTCGCAAGGGCTGATGGACGGAACGGTGGCTGCATGGTGGACTGAAGCTGAGGCTGAGGGGTTACGTCAACATACGTAGCGGGCATACCCGCTGCAACGGACGGAGGTCGTGCAGCAGCTTCAGCGTAGGTCAGAGGGGCGGGTGCTTGAACGACTTGGGGTGGCCTGGCGACCACTTGCGCGTAACTCAGGGACGCAGGAGCCGGAGGCTGTTGGGGGTGGTAAGCAGGCATTACCTCCGCTATTTCCTGTTCAATCGCTCGGCGGATGGGAGGGAGAAGGGTAGTAGCCGATTGTTGAACAGCAGGTTGGTGGGAAAAGGGCAGGAGGGAGAACTGACGCGCGATTTCCTCACGGATAAAGGACTTCAGTTCTGCCATCAACGCCACTTGGTCACAACTGGCCTCCAAGCCAGCAAGCGTTGCACCTCGTGGTGGGGAGCGTCGGGTCATCGAACGCTGCCGGCGGAGCTCCTCGTAGCTCTGGCACAGTGTGATGACCTCAGCCACCGTGCCGGGGTTTTTGGCGAGCAGCATCGTGAAGGCATCATCATCGATGCCTTTCATGATGTTTCGGATCTTGTCAGACTCGGACATGGTGTGATTGGATTTGTTACATAGGTCCAGGACATCTTCAATATAGCTGGTGAATGACTCACCAGCCTCCTGAGCACGTTCACGCAAGCGCTGCTCGGCTTGCAGCTTGCGAACCGCAGGGCGGCCGAAGACGTTGACGATTGCGGTCTTGAAATCGGACCAGGTGGCAAAATCGGACGCGTGGTTGTTGTACCACAAACTGGCGACACCGGCAAGGTAAAACACCAAGTTTGTCAGCTTGCCGTCCTCGTCCCATTTGTTGGGGACGCTCACGCGGTCGTAAATGGCGAGCCAGTCCTCCACGTCAGTGCCATCAGCGCCAGTGAAGATGGGTGGATCGCGGATTCTGGGGACACCGGGACAAGGGGGTGGCATCGGAGGAGGCGTTTGCTGAGAAGCGTCTTGGTACATAGTAGATGGCAGGGTACGTGATCGTAGCTCCAAAGGCATAGACAGGGATCGCAGCACTCTCCACCAAATTGTTAAGGCGTTTATTAGCCGGCAACGAGCGAGAATATGCAATGGCGACAGTCACAACAAAGCACGGGCTCTCAGCGCGAGCGGCGTCCTTGTTGGGTAGCCCCACTAGAAGGTACTCAAGAGTTCGACCCATTTCATAGTTCGGAGGCTTCGCTACAATATATATATATATATATATATATATATATATATATATATATATATATATATATATATATATATATATATATATATATATATATATATATATATATATATATATATATATATATATATATATATATATGCACGCGCGCGCGTACGCACCCACCCCACCACGGTAGGGTATATTGTAAGCTGTAGCGTGAGGCTCAACCGAACGCGAACGTAGCAAAGAAAGAAAGGTGAAGCCCACATGTTCACACTTGCCTTTATGTAGTGAAAAACTGCAAAAAGTCTGACAAACAGGACTCTCACAGCATTCTTCAAAATTATGAAATGTTCCGCGTGACTAAACCATTTCTCTATTGTACAGAATATTCAACGTTTTCATTGTAGAAAATCCCCACAACTTCTTTCAAAAACATTTGTCCTAGTCAGGTAAAATGGCTGAGAAATTCGGTATTGAATGGCACATGTAAAACACAAAAAACAAACGCGTAGAAAGAGTAAGCGATTTAATTACTGTTTCTGGAACCGAATTAAAACCACTGTATGTCATGGTATAAACACTGACAATATAAAAATCACAACACTTGACAAGGTAATGTATTGGGGTTGGATAATTGAAATCTGAGTGTTGATACACTTCTAACTGCAAAACCACAAGTCACTGCCGCTTGCACAACCACCTTCAGCTGCTGAGATGACTGGTCCCTTTAAGAGAAATGGGGCCAGGCTGTTTTTCCTCTACAATAAAAAAATCTCGTAAACCTAAAATAAATAAAAAAGAAACAATGATCAAAAGTTTCACAAAGTGTGCAACATATACCGTATATACCTTGCATGACTGACTGGTTCTTCAGGTATGTGTAAGTATAAATGGAGTAAATAGGCATCGCGCTCCACTCCTGGGCGAAATGCTGGGAAGGGTATACGGCGCAATAAACGCCATAAAAAGCGCGCTGTGGAAGAATCTTTATACTTTCGGGACGTAAATATAAACCTTATTTACCTTTTTAACTTGCTCGCACAGGCTAAAAGAAAGGTGCAGTGCCAAGGCGATAATAATTCATTAGCTGTATGCATCGACAAGTCTAATTGAATGTTAAGTTCTATCTTTAAGTATATATGCATCAACACAGGTACATGTGCTGAAATTCTTAAGGATCAAGAAAAGCATATTATATATTTTTTACGGTTAGATGTGTTCGTGCACCCACCAGTCACAATTTCTCTAGACATGCGCCTAGTTCCATTAACGCTTCAGTATTGTGTTTCTGGTGTTCATTTTTTGCCACTGCGAGTGTTTCATGGCCCGGTGCTCATTTAATTTAGATCCGTGACAGTGCGTGCTGTGATTCACACCACCAGGCTGGAACAATCTATAGATGAAGCGGTCTAATATTTTGCGTCTGCGCAGGATACGGGCTAACGGAGAGCTTCGGCGCTGGAACCTTCTCTTTTGGAGTTAGCGTCAGTAGCGACTGCGTCGGGGCGCCTAACTTCATGTCTAGCCTCAAGGTAACATTCCTATCTAGTTTCACGTAATGTACGTAGTTATTTATTTCACTGCAATGCAAACAACCAGCCACAGGAGTACATGTGTCATTAACATGCATATATCAGCAGGTTGTCGACGTGAACACAGGAAAAAAACTGGGACCTGGTCAGCGCGGAGAAATACGAATCAAGAGCCCATGCTGCGCTATGGGTTATCTGAACAACAGCCAAGCCACCGCCGAGCTGTACGATGAGGAGGGGTTCTTGAAAACCGGTGCGCAAACGTTTCTCTCTTCCCCAAACTCCTAACACCGCATACTTTGTTTATGGGCACCGCAGACGATGCACGACAGTCATTTCACAAGCAGTGAGTGTAGATTAAAAAGAAATCTTGTGTCAAAAACATGTATATTATAATTGAAAACCTTGCATTACCAAGCAGCGGCAAAATATAAGACGTTAGACAGGTATAGTTTACCATTAGCTTTATAGCAGGGGTTAAGTGAATAGCGTTACTGAGCCGCAAACGTTCGTTATGAACAGCCCCTTATAGTTTAGCCAGAGAACACCTACCTCTTAACGGGATAGCGTTTACGTGGTTTATGAGCCCCTGCTGGGATGGTGGTGCCACCTATCAGATAGCGAATAAGCTACAGAACAGAAGAAAGTGAAAGAAAAGAAGAATGACTGCCTATGCAGCGTGCCTGTGTCACCACGCAAAGCAATGTTACAAGATTTTTTCAGTAATAACAAAAGTAGGTGAATGTGAATCACGTGCAAACGCAAAAACATTTGTGCTGCTGATTTGTTTCAATATTCTAGTGGGACCTAGAGAAGTTCGAAATGGGAAGCCATAATAAAAATCACGAAAACTTTTCCGTGATATTCGGTCATCAAATCTTACTAAAGGCTAGCGAAGCCATTTTAAACAGTGTTTTGCTGCGATTGAAATAAATCTTTCAACAACCACACCAACATACCTTCGAAGCGGGCGTCCGAAACCGCCGTCATTATTTACGTACACTACGTAAAGCACGTTAACACGGTAACGCTAAATCTAAAATAGCGTGTGGTGAGCGGTACGGATCACGTACAACGGCTGCTGGATGAAAGAGCGCATGGGTCGTGCACGTACATTACTGTGCATGTGCACTTTGATCGACAATCCTGCTAAGCACGCTATCCCGCTAAGCCCTGTAAACATTAACTGTCTATCATTGTGACAGCGGAAAGAAGTTCTTTGAAAAGTTGACAGGTGCTGTTACCGTGTTAGATTACAGTGATATGCTGAGGATTCCGTGATTTTGTTGAAGCTGAATGAGCACTTTCTTTCAAAACTTTAACCTTGGTTGAATCTACAGACAGCTAGAAACACAGTTTTAACTGAAAAAAGCTCCATAAGGAGCTAAGACGAAACAAATTCACATACAGAGAGAAGATTAGTCTATTCTGTGCTGCTTATATAAAATACGTGGTATAGACGCGACTCTATATGAGCTCCTTTCGTCAAGACGCGACGCCATTACTGTTCCTCGCATATTCAGCGACGGTTATCATCACATAAGCATATGTATTTGTCGCAGGGAAAATACCGCCTATATTGGGAGTTTTTTTAGCTTTATTTTCGTTTCATGAATGTTGCCTTCTCGTTCATGTGCATTCAACGAATATGAAGACATGGATGCACAGTGGACTTCTTGAAACCACGAAACATTTTAAGTGGCTTCAACTGCTTTTCTTCAAGAAGTTAATTTTCATGAACCAGCAAAAACTAGGAGAAGTCCCTTTTTCCTACCGATCAGCTATCATTCGAAAATTCGTGCGCAGGTGACATAGGCTACTACAGCGACCAAGGCCTGTTCTACATCACGGACCGAATGAAGGACCTCATCAAGTGCATGGAACAGCAGGTGCCTCCTGCCGAGCTCGAAGCTCTACTGCTGCAGCACGGAGCTGTTCACGACGTTGCCGTGGTCGGAGTTCCGCACAACGAATACGGCGAGGCAGCGAGGGCGTTCATCGTGATAAAAGAAGGCCACGATCCAAGTGACATGCTCAAGGATGAGCTATGGAACATTGTCGCTGGTACGGCATGTTGCACCTGTGTGACAGTGTGGTTGCTTTGGCTGGTTGGTACTGAATTCTTAAAGGGAACTTTTTTTTGGGGCACAAGACGTTTCAGGAAAAATTGACACAAGAAAGAGCACATTCTACCCTATCTCAATTTTTTCCTGAAACGTCCTGGGCGCAAAAAACAAACGATTTATTTAACAAGGTATTTGTGTGCTATACCACTCTTA
The DNA here is from genome assembly GCF_043290135.1 of Rhipicephalus microplus. Classification (NCBI taxonomy): domain Eukaryota; kingdom Metazoa; phylum Arthropoda; class Arachnida; order Ixodida; family Ixodidae; genus Rhipicephalus; species Rhipicephalus microplus. The sequence goes on along the minus strand of NC_134710.1, from coordinate 188,589,196 downwards.
TGCGGCACTCGTAGCCTTAGCGCAGCATGTCTTTAATTTTCTGTAATTATAGACTCATCAATGATGCAAATTCCATTGAAACAATTTGTTCTCACTGCTTGAACTAAATCAATGAAATACTGTGATTTATTTTCCAAATCCAAGATCTCATTGTAGGATACACTGAATAATTTCTCAAGCTAAGCGGGCTCTTAAATAATAAAAGTTCCACCATGCATTCAATCCAGGCTCTCTTTTTTACATTTCAACTTCACCAAGACATTGCCATGGGCGCGTCCTTTACATTTTGCTAAGCAGAACTCTGTCGCCGCTAATGCAATATCTTGAACAAGAAAACTTCAAATCCTATATATATATATATATATATATATATATATATATATATATATATATATATATATATATATATATATATATATATATATATATATCAGCCTGACTACGTCCACTGCAGGACAAATGCCTCTCCCATGTTCCACCAGTTAACCCAGTCCTGTGTTTGCTGCTGCCAATTTATACCCGCAAACATCTTAATCTCATCTGCCCACCTAATCTTCTGTCTCCCCCTAACCCGCTTACCTTCTCTGGGAATCCAGTTAGTTACCCTTAACGATTAGCGGTTATCCTGTCTACGCGCTACATGCCCGGCCCATGTCCATTTCTTCTTCTTGATTTCAGCTATGATATCCTTAAGCCCCGTTTGTTCCCTAATCCACTCTGCTCTCTTCTTGTCTCTTAAGGTTACACCTACCATTTTTCGTTCCATTGCTCGCTGCGTCGTCCTCAATTTAAGCTGAACCCTCTTTGTAAATCTCCAGGTTTCTGCTCCGTTGCTAGTACCGGCAAGATACAGCTGTTATATACCTTCCTCTTGAGAGATAGTGGCAATCTACCTGTCATAATTTGAGAGTGCTTGCCAAATTTGCTCCACCCTATTCTTATCCTTCTAGTTACTTTAATCTCGTGGTTCGGCTCAGTGGTTATTACCTACCCTAAGTAGACATAGTCTTTTACAACTTGAAGTGCACTATTACCTATATCGAAGCGCTGCTCTTTTCCGAGGTTGTTGTACATTACTTTTGTTTTCTGCAGATTCATTTTAAAACCCACCTTTCTGCTCTCCTTGTCTAACTCCGTAATCATGAGTTGCAATTCCTCCCCTGAGTTACTAAGCAACGCAATGTCATCAGCGAAGCGCAGGTTACTAAGGTACTTTCCATTAACTCTTATCACTAACTGTTCCCATTCTAGGCTTCTAAAAACCTCTTGTAAGCACGCGGTAAATAGCATTGGGGAGATTTTGTCCCCTTGCCTTACACCCTTCTTGATTGGTATTCTGTTGCTTTCTTTATGAAGCACTATGGTAGCAGTTGATCCCCTGTAGATTTCTTGCAGGATGTTTATATATACTTCATCAACGCCCTGATTCCGCAGTGTCTGCATGACGGCTGATATTTCTACTGAATCAAACGCCTTCTTGTAATCTATGAAGGCTATGTATAGTGGTTGGTTATATTCTGAGCATTTCTCTATTACCTGATTGATAGTATGACTGCGGTCGATTGTTGAGTAGCCTGTTCGAAATCCTGCTTGTTCCTTTGGTTGATTGAATTATAATGTTTTCTTTACTCTGTTAGCAATTACCTTTGTAAATAGCTTGTATACTACAGAGAGCAAGCTAATTGGCCTGTAATTCTTCAAGTCCTTGTCATCTCCTTTCTTATGTATTAAGATGATGTTAGCGTTCTTCCAAGACTCTGGTACTCTTCCCGTTAGGAGACACCTCGTAAACAGGGTGGCTAGTTTATCTAACAGAATCTGTCCTCCATCTTTCAGCAGATCTGATGCTACCTAATCCTCACCAGCAGCTTTGCCTCTTTGCATGCTCTCCAAAGCTTTTCTCACTTTATCTATCATTACTGCTGGGGTGTCATCTGGGTTACTGCTAGTTCTTATAGTATTAAAGTCGTGGTTGTCCCGGCTACTGTACAGATCTCTGTAAAACTCCTCCGCTATTTTAACTATCCTATCCATATTGGTAGTTATTTTGCCTTCTTTGTCCCTTCGTGCATACATCTGATTTTTGCCTATCCCAAGTTTCCTCTCCACTGCTTTGACGCTTCCTCCGTTTTTCAGAGCGTGTTCAATTCTCTCCATGTGATACCTTCTTACATCGGACACCTTATGCCTATTAATCAACTTCGAAAGCTCTGCCAGTTCTATTTTGTCTGTTGTACTTGACACTTTCATGAATTGTTGCTTCTCAATGAGATTCTTCGTTTCCTGGGTAAGCTTGCCAGTGTCCTGTCTAACTACCCTGCCTCCAACTTCCACTGCACACTCCGTAATGATACTCGTCATATTATCATTCATTGTATCCATGCTAAGGTTGGTTTCCTTAGTGAAGAACCGAGTACCTGTTCTAAAGCGAGACTCTGAATTCTTGTACTTTCCCTCTCAGTGCTAGCTCATTGATTGGCTTCTTTCGTATCAGTTTCTGTCGTTCCTTTCTCAAGTCTAGGCGAATTCAAGACCGCACCTTTCTATGGTCACTGCATCGTACCTTGCCAACCACTTCCACATCCTGCAGGATGCCTGGGTGTGCACTCATTATAAAGTCTATTTCGTTCTTATTTTCGCCGTTAGGGCTCCTCTATGTCCACTTGCGGTTTCCTTGTTTTCGGTAGAAGGTATTCAAAATCCGTAAATTATTGCATTCGGCGAATTCTAATAGTAGCTCTCCTCTGGCGTTTCTAGTGCCGATGCCATAATCTCCTACTGCCTGGTCTCCAGCCTGCTTCTTCCCTACCTTTGCATTAAAGTCTCCCATCAGTATTGTATACTGTGTTTTTACCTTACTCATTGCGGATTCCACGTCTTCGGGGAAGCTTTCAACTGAAGCGTCATCATGGCTGGATGTAGGCGCGTAAGCCTGTACCACCTTCATCTTGTATTTCTTATTCAGTTTAATTATGATACCTACCACCCTTTCATTATTGCTATTATAGTAGTCCTCTAAGTTGCCTGCTATGTTTTTGTGAATTAGAAACCCCACTCCCAGTTCTCTTCTGTCAGCCAAGCCCCGATAGCAAAGGACGATCCCATTCTGTAGCACCGTATAGGCCTCATCTGTCCTAATCTCACTGAGCCCTAGTATATCCCATTTAACACCCTCTAGCTCCTCGAATAGTACAGCGAGACTTCCCTCACTAGATAAGGTTCTAGCGTTAAACGTTCGCAAGTTCAGGTTCCGATGGCGGCCTGTCCGGATCCAGAGATTCTTAGCACCCTCTGCTGCGTAGCAGATCTGACCGCCACCGTGGTCAGTTGCTTCACAGCTGCTGGGGACTGAGGGCCGTGAGTTATTTAACGTATGCATGCGGGAGGTAGTGGCCAGATACTGCACCAGGGTGGTCAATCCTTCTCTGGTGAGGGAGTGCGTTCCCAGCTGTGGTTACCGGTGAGGCCGCACCCTAGGCCTCGTAATGCAGTTCCATCACCACACGGATTTTTTTTTCCGGTTGGGAACTGCACCAGGGACCTTTTGCATGCGAGGCGGATGCTCTAACCACTACGCCATCGCTGCACACACACGCACGCACACACACACACACACACACACACACACACACACACATATATATATATATATATATATATATATATATATATATATATATATATATATATATATATATGATTCGAAGTTTTCTTGTTGAAGATATTGCCTGGACGCAATGAAGAGTGACATAGAAAGGGGAGAACACCCCCCTCCCCTCTGGGCAAACATAAATGATTAATACAACGTAAATGCTGATACTTCTGTGAAGCACACTACATGTGAGTAAATTACAACTTACATTGAGTGTGTAAATAAGCAGATTCTATCATGTGATTCCATTACAAACATAAGGCATCAATGTACACCACTAATTCTTCATATATGCGCTGCTTTAACAACGTGTATTATCACTCTTTCTTTTCTTTCTAAGTTGGATGTGCATTAATAAACTGCAATTATTAACATTCGTGGATTATTTTCCGTCCCAGATCACGCCAGCTACCAGAAGCACCTACACGGTGGAATCGAGTTTGTGAGCAGCATTCCCAAGTCCTTCACGGGCAAACCCCTACGTGCCGTTTTGCGGAGCGACTACTACACGAAGAGCATGCAGCCGTCACACTAAGAAAATATACCTCACCTCACATTCTTTCAGAGGTATAATACGCGCTCTGTTGCACTCAAAGCTCTTCTCAGCTATCCACTGTTTTTGTTTTTTTTTCGCTGTTGAAATGCATAATTAATGTTACTTCGTTTCAAATGAACCATAAAGGAATATGATGATATATAGTTGAGACAAGAAAATATAGTTTCGGCTGTTTTCATACATTTGGCAGGAAGTTGTTTCTTTTCCCCTCTTAAATTCTTGATAAAAATAATGACCAGATTTCTTTCTTCATTTAGATGTGAAATCTTAGTGGCAGATCATACAAGACAACAACGTCCTTCCACCAAGTCAATGTGGATGTTTGTCATTCTTATTTAGGTACTTTAGAAAATTGAGAACGAGTTTTCCCTTTTTATTTAGTAAGCTGAGATTCGGTTAATAGTAAGCTGAGACTCGGGTAATTGAATAACTTATTCTAAGGCAAATGATATCTCAAGAATATTAACTATTTTTACTCGTGTGATGTTCTCTTTGTCAAATACATGCGTTGTCTTTTCGCTGAATTGTTCACAGTACAAAGAACATTCTTCTATTTCAAATGATAGCTCTAGTGAAAATTACAAAATAGCTGTAGCCTTTGCAAAGCGTTTGGTTGGTTTATGTCTCCTCTAAATAAAAATGAAATGAAGAGCGCTAAATACGAGCCACAGAAAGACAAGAGGTGACAGCTCGCTCATTTCCAAAGCTTTCATGTAATTTGCATGAATCCCCATTTGCACCATCAAGCAGTGGTTGTTGTCAACGCGACCATTGGGACTTGTCTACTTATGCAGAATGTTTCCCAAAGCAAAATACAACTTACCGAACCCCAACATGCAGCTTCCCTCCATTAACTAACCTTTTTTTGTCTCTATCTCTTTTTTGTTATTCCCTCCCAGCCCAGTGTAGTAGGATCATATGGACCTTCTCGACCAAGCCCTGTGCGCCGCCATGCGACTATAGTGGAGCTCTGGACTGGGGGACCGTCGCACTGGACCCGGATGTCATAATCAATAAACGTTTTATTGTACTACTAAACTCCTGGAATCATGGTATAGCAGTTTTAGTACACACGAAAGGTTCAATTGGCGCTTGCCGAGAAAGGATCACAACAGTACCCAGAATATATATGCACATAACGGACCACAACACCTTGATACTGTGAGTTCAAAGTCGGATGGTAAATCAGTTAAAGACAATTATCTATTACCCTTACAAACGCTCAGTCGACAAGGGAACCTTAAATGCTAGCGTTTTACAATGAAAGCTGTTGTGAGGGGACAACAAGGATGAATTCTGGTTCCGTAGTTGTCCGCCACCGCTTGTCTTAGTAGCCACTGTCAAACAATATAAAGAAATAAAGAACACCGTGGACATAACGGGTGTCGAGCCCGGCTCATCTGTTGGCTGCTCAGTATTCTAACACAGAGCTATGCCGGTTCCTTGTCCCTTCTTTCCGGTTGGACGTGTAGCAAAAATGAGGCAAGACAAATATATGCTGAACAAACATGACAGAACAAACGCTATTGTCTCGACGTGAAGACAGAGGCCGTATTTGAAGAAGCTGAGGAAGCAGCGGGTCGGTTTTTTTATCTACTGCGCGCCACAGGTTCCTTGTCTTTCTCGTTGTTGCGTTCCGCATAAAAGCGTGCAGATGCGCGTATGCACTGGTGCCTTCTTCTTTCTTGCAGGACGCGCGGGACATTTGCCTCCCTTTGAAAACGGCATCATCGCGATGTGCAGCTAAGGCACTCTGCTTACAAAAACGCACGTATGCACTGGCACCGACAAGCCAAGCGAGAGTTAGCTGGACAAGTAGGGTTTCATCCGCATGACATGCACGATATCGGGTGAGTAGTTTCGGCGACTGGGACTGCGATCGCCGTCGAGAACAACTTCGTAGTTGACGTCGTTCAAGCGTAGAGTGACTCGATATAGGCCGAAGTATCGTCGTAATAGCTTCTCTGAAAGCTCACGTAGACGTATTGGAATCCAGACCCATACCTTGTCGTCTGGTGTGTAGGTTACCAATTTATGTCGTAGGTCGTACCGTTTCACATCTTTCTGTTACTGTTGACAAATACGTACCCGTGCTAGCTGTCGGGCTTCTTCGGCGCGCTGACCAAGTTCTTCGGCGTCAGCATGAGTGTAGTCACACTCGAGCGGCAGCATAGCGTCCAACGTTGTAGTGACTTCGCGCCATAATAAACTAAACGGCGTCATTCCGGTAGTTTCCTGCTGGGTGGTATTATAGGCGAATGTCACATAAGACCAGATTTCATCCCAGTTCCTGCGTTCTGTGTCGACATACATTCAGAGCATATCTGCGAGGGTCTCATGAAGGCGCTCCGTTAGTCCGTTCGTTTGGAGATGGTACGCCATTGTTCTCCTGCGAGCTGTACCGCTGAGCCTGAAAACCGACTCCAAAAGTTCTGCCTTGAACGCAGTGCCTCTATCCGTGAGGAGAACTCTTGGAGCACCGTAGTGAAGGACGACGTTTTCGATGAAGAAGTGAACCGCTTTTGCTGGTGTAGGCCTCGGCATGGCGTTAGTATCTGCGTAGTGAAACAAGTAATCGGTGGTGAAAATGATCCATCTGTGCCTTTTTGTATAAGTTGAGAATGGTCCCAGGAAATCCTTTTCGATTTGTGCGAATGGCTTTGCTGGTGCTTGGACGGAATGTAATAAGTCTGCCGCCGGCTTGCCGGGGAGTGCTTTGCGTCTCTGGCAGTCGGCACAGGTTTGGGCGTGATGCTTTAGAGCAGCTGGTAGGTTTGGCCAGTACTAACTGTTTTGCAGTCGGGACAATGTTCGAGTGTAGCCGAGATGACCGGAGGTGACTTCATTATGGCAGGCTTTCAGAATTGCTTTTCGCAGTGATACAAGGACGACGAGCAAGTATGGGCTGCGGGTGGAAAAAGTTTTTCTTGTATAAATTGTCGTTTCTTAAACAAAAAGACGGCAGTGGAAGCTCGCGGCCAGTCTTCACATCATCCTTCTAAGATGTTGATAAGCGGAAACAGGTCGGGTGACTGCGCTGCTCTTGGGAAATAGTGGCTGCATTGATGGCGCCCAGAACTGCGGCGTCCATGAACTCGTCATTAATAGTGGCACTCTCGACTAGTGACCGCGAGAAACAGTCCGCGTCAGTATGCTTTCCACGTCAGTATGCTGATTTATAAATTATGGTCATATCAACCTTTTGAAGCAGAAGGCTCTAGTGTGCAAAACGGCCGGATGGGTTTTCCAAGTTAGTGAGCCAGCAAAGCGAGTGGTGATCGCTGACAACCTTGAATGAGTGGCCGTACAGATACGGTCGAAATTTGAGAACTGCCCAGGCCATGGCGAGGCGCTCTTTCTCGGTAGTCAAGTAGTTCTCCTCTGTGCGAGAAAGAGCTCTGCTGGCGTAGGCTATCACGTTTTCAGAGTTATCTTGCCATTGTATCAGTACGGCGCCCAGGCTCACAATGCTGGCGTCGGTGTGAAGTGCTGTTGGCGCTTCCTGGTCAATGTGCGCAAGAACCGTAGGTGTTTGGAGGTGTTGGCGTAATTCATTGAATGCAGTTTTTTTCCTTTTCGCCCCAAAGAAAGGGGGCATCCTCTCGTCCGCAAAAGACGAGGCGCCGCAAAAGACGAGGAGTTGGCGATGAATCGTCGGTAATAAGCGCAGAGTCCTATGAAGCGCCTCACTTCTCTTTTGTCAAGTGGAGCAGGAAAATTTGCAACAGCGTCTAGTTTGCTAGGGTCAGGTAAAACGCCTTCGAAGCTGACCGCGTGGCCTAGGAAGCCAAATTCACTATAACCAAATGGCACTTCTCTGGCTTTAAAGTCAGGCCAGCTGAATGTATAGCTTGTAGAACTGCGAATAAACGACTTAGGTGTTCCTCGAATGTAGCTGAGAAGACAATAACGTCGTCTAGATAGACCAAGCAAGTCTGCCACTTCATTCCTAATAGCACAGTGTCCATGAAACGTTGAAAAGTGGCTGGCGCTGAGCATAACCCGAATGGAAGATTTTCAAATTCATGAAGACTGTTGGGGGCCACGAAGGCAGTTTTCTCACGATCTTTCTCGTCGACCTATATTTGCCAATAGCCATTTCGCAGGTCCATTGATGAAAAATAGCGTGCATGCCGCAGTTGATCCAGAGAGTCATCAATGCATGGCAGTGGGCAGATGTCTTCTTACGTGACTTCACAAAATCACAACATTTGACAAGGTACTGTAATTAGGGTTGTATTAATGTAATGTGAGTGTTCATACACCTCTAATTGCAAAACAACAAGTCACTACTGCTTGCACAATCACCTTCAGCTGATGAAATGGCTGGTTCCTTTGAGAGAAATGGGGCCAGGCTGTTCTTTCTGGACAGTAAAGTAATCCCGAAAACCTAAAATAAATACATAAGGAACAATAATCAAAACTTTTACAAAGAGTGCAACATATACAGTATGCGCCTCGCATGACTAACTGGTCCCTTAGGTATGTGCAAGTATAAATAGAGTGAATAGGCATCGCGCTCCACTGCAGTGCGAAATGCTAGAAAGGGTACACTGTGCAATAAACCCCATAAAGATCAAGCTGTGGAAGTCTTTATACCTTTTGTGACGTAGATATAAACATTAGCTTACCTTTTTGCTCTCTCGCGCAGGCTAAACGAAAGGTGCAGCTCCAAGGCGGTAAAATTTCATTGGCTGTATGCAACGATCAAGTCTAAGTGAATGTTATGTTCTATGCTCAGTATATATACATCAACACAGGTACGCGTTGAATTTCTTACGGATTACGAAAAGCACATTATGTATTTTTTATTGTAAGATGTGTTCGTGCACCCACCAGTGACAATTTCTCGAGACTCGCACCTAATGCCATTTAAACTCGAGAATTGTGTTTCTGGTGCTCATTTTTTGCCACTCTGGGTGTTTCATTGTTCCGGTGCTCATTTAATTTAGATCCATGACAGTGCGTGCTGTCAATAACACCACCAGGCTGCAACAATCTATAGATAACGCTGTCTAATATTTTGCGTCTGCACGGGATACGGGCTAACGGAGAGCTTCGGCGCTGGAACCTTCTCTTTTGGAGTTAGCGTCAGTAGCGACTGCATCGGGGCCCCTAACTTCATGTCTAGCCTCAAGGTAACATTCCTATCTATCACGTAATGTACGTAGCTTTTATTTCACTGCAATGCAAACAACCAGCCACAGGAGTACATGTGTCATTACCATGCATATATGGGCAGGTTGTCGACGTGAGCACAGGAAAAAACTGGGACCTGGTCAGCGCGGAGAAATACGAATCGAGAGCCCATGCTGCGCTCTGGATTATCTGAACAACAGCCAAGCCACCGCCGAGCTCTACGATGAGGAGGGGTTCTTGAAAACAGGTGCGCAAAAGTTTCTCTCCTCCCCAAACTCCTAACTGCCGCATGCTTTGTTTATGGGCACCGCAGACGATGCCCAACTGTCAATTCACAAGCAGTGAGACTATAGTAAAAAGAAATCTTTTTACAAAACCATGCATACTGTAATTTAAAATCTTGCATTACCAAGCAGAGGCAAAATATGAGACATTAGACAATTACAGTTTACCACGAACGTGATAGCAGGGTTTCAGAGAAAAGCGTTACTGTACCACAAGCGTTCGTTGCGCACAACGCCTTTTAAGCCTGTTTCACATGCGAACGACCGAGCGGCGGCGGTCGCGGCGATGAGCGGCGGGAGGACGCACGAACGCGCGTTCGTTTCACATGCGCCGCTGCTGTTGCGCGACTCCCGCCGCTCCGGCGGGCAGTGTTGTCCACGGAAGGCGCTGGTCAACCGCTGTTTTCAGTGGTATCTCAAAACCACGCTCTTCTCCAAGTGTCCTTCCTTTGGCACCCTTGTGCTGCGAGGTTCATCATCCATAGCCGCTCGACTTTCACGCGTCTGTGCACTGACGGAACTAAGTGTACCATGAATGTTACAACAAATAAACAACGTTTGCAGTTCATTTTTGTTTTGTCCTGGCTTTTCAACGTATGGTTCTTGTTGCGTGCTCATTTAAATGACCATGAAGAAGCAGAAGGAAGAGTTTGCTTGTATGGTTTTATTAGACAGCTGTTCCAGCTAGGTGAATGCTTAAAAACAGCGAGCGTGTTTTGAGCCGCACTTTCCATGTTTCTCCAATTCATTGCTCTTGCTTTCAGCGATATAACTTAGGGGCGCGGAATGAGGTTTCTGTCAACCAGTATACACAACTCGCCAAATTCATACTTAAATTTTTGTACCTGTTCGCTTGAGTCGAAATAAGATATGTTTATAAAAACTCTCAGTGGTAAGCTTCGGCAGTGTTTGAGGTCACCGTTACGCTCATGCGAACAAACCCTTCATTGGGATTTTCCGAATAGTCTACGTCTCTTCTGTTGCTCAAATTTGTATGCTTCCACCCTAAACAGTAAGCGTCTTAGATTTTTTTATGATTCAGTAAAGCACCCCAGGAAGAATTTCACCAACGGCAGGTAGCATGATATACGTGATACGCTCGTTGTCCCAGTTCTTTGGCTGCTGTATATACACTTGTGCTCGGCACAGGTAAGGAACTACGCAGCAATTCTTGCTTTAGCTTGAATTTGCGTCCATAAATATTGTGGTGGTAAGCAGGAAAGCCGAAGTATCACATCATTTCACACAACACACTTTTGCCGTCAGCACATAGTGACATTCAATTGCACGGTAGCCTTCGACCGTGAAATTTAGGTGCATGCCCCTAGGCATGTGTTGCTGGACTAGTGCCTGAAATAAACAGCTGTTCTTCGTTATCTACGCAGTGTAAGTTGCGTTCGCGACCGAACATTTATTTTCGCCCAGCCAGCCGCGCATTCCTGCATTGTGTCACGGAGAGCCGCTGGCCAGTGTGACAGGACCTGTCCACAGCCTGGAAACTTGAGCGCTGTGCGGTGAAATTGTTCCTTGCGAGAAAAGCATCGCAGAGGACGCGGACAAGTAAGCTTAGGTTTTAGTGAAAAATTGAAGTGCTGTTGCAGGGGAGAACAAAAATAAAGGCCCCTGATGAGTGCCTTATTTCCCCGAACCATGACAGAGAGCTTCGCGCCCCTTCTTTGTTGAGTCACATCACGAAATTCCTTTTCAGAGACCTGTGTGGAATGCTACTTCACAAGTCGACTACCATAGAGCCCGTCTTTGCTGTCTCGTTCGTGTGTAGCCTTTCATCTATGCACCGCGTCACCAAATGTCATCGTTTGTTAAACCAGCAACAATTGCTGCGACGTAGAAGTACGGCGTGCCATGCGGCTCCTCTATGGAAGAGTAACTTCCGATGAAAACGCAAAGAAAATAAAATAGAAAGTAGTAATAATACTATTGAAACAAAAAAAGTCACCACACACGATTGTCACTCCGGTGAAAGCATCGTCGAGAGCAACGGAAGGAAAACCGCTGCACTTCGAGTTCACCAGTGAACATGGCCAGTTCAAGCGACGACGTTTACTTTACGTAAGTATGCGACTTAGACAATTTCTTCCCAACGAATGCTCTTTTTATGCTTCTTGCGGAAACCCTCCATCTTGACGTCCCAAAGAAGAGATCGTTTCACAACTGCAATCAGCGACTTGTTGAAAGCAGCGCGATAAATTAGTGAGCCAGGGAGAGGACGGATGTCGTCTGATACTCAGTCGAAGTGAGTTCTGTGGAGCCAGTTCCTGGCAGCGCGCTCAACTTCTCGACTCCGCCCCCGTCCACACGTGTCAAACGACGTCACTGGTCGCTCTGCTGCTTGTGCCGCTAGCGTACTTTTCCAACTCTGGCGATATTCACAAGGGCGTCTAGTCGCCGCCGTAGAAACCTGTTTTGGCCTCGCGCGGCAGCTGCCGCTCCGCTCTTGGAGCAAAATCACTCACATGTGAAACAGGCTTTATACTTTGACCAGAGGACTGTAGTGACGTGCCCGGGTAGCGCGGACGCCGCTAGCCAAGCCAAAAGTGGGCGTGAAGCCCGCGAAGAATGACCCGACAACGCGTAGTTCACAAACAGCAAAAAGCCTCGTTTAATGCCCACCGATGCCTTTTATACAGAGTATGGCCGCCACCTCCCAGTTACTAGAAGCAACAGGTGGCGTCCTCTACATCCCTCCTTCCGGAGCTTTCAAACACAAGTGTTCCAAAAGAACACCACCAAGAAACAGTACTTGCAGCAGTCTCTCAAATTCAGTCTCCGAGCTGGCACCACGCGCCGGCCGTATCGTGTGTAACGGTGACCTGGCGATCCTGCAGCAGGTGCAGGAGCTGGAGTGTCCGATGCGTTACCGGTTGCTGCCCGCTGTGGTCCGGGAGACGGCGCCGATGTCGGGGCCGCAGGGTTGGGGATTCCCATCTCATCTGAGGGGGCCGACTGAGGATTGCTGCAGGGGACAAGGTGTCTGCGGTTTCTCACTAGTATGCCACTGGGCGTCTGGACGATGTACGAGCGGGGTCTCTGAGCCGGGCTTAAGACCGTCGCCCTTGCCCGCGTGTCACGCACCCAGACTTCCTCCCCATCGTCGAGAGCACGAAGGTCATGCGCTGCGTGTCGGTTATTGTAGTCTCTCTGTTGTCTTCGTCTCTGGGCGGTATCTCTGTCATTGAATTCTTTCACCTGGGGCCAATCTGGAGCAAGGCTATGAGCCGTGGCTGGCACACGAGTTCGCAGAGAGCGTCCCATGAGCAGTTGGACCGGGCTGTAGCCAGACACGCCGGGAGTGTTACGGTATGCTAGCAGAGCCAGAAACGGGTCTGTGGCCTTCAGAAACAACTCCTTGATCGTGCGAACCATGCGCTCTGCTTCGCCATTCGACTGCGGGTAGCGTGGACTGCTCGTGACATGCGTGAAACCGTATGTCTTCCCAAAGCCTTCAAAAGCTTTGCAGGAAACCTGTGGCCCATTGTCGCTGACAACAGTCACCGGGATGCCGTGTCGGGCAAATGTGCTCTTGATCACAGAAATAACGGCTCCCGCAGAAGTGTACCGGAGTGTGAGGACCTCAGGGTACCGAAAACGGTAGTCGACAACCACCAGGAAGTCTTGATTAGCAAAATGAAACAAGTCAATGGCCACCCTTTCCCACGGAGCTGATGGTGTCTCGGTCGCAATCATGGGCTCACAGCGTTGAACGCGTATAGAAGCACATGCTGGGCAGTCCTATACGGCTGCTTTAACCTGGTTGTTGAGACCGGGCCACCATACAGAGCCTCGGGCCACCGCCAAGCACCGATTGACGCCTTGGTGACCATCGTACAGCAGGTTCACGATGTTTCTGCGTAGTGCTGCGGGCACAACTAGGCGTCCGCCCATGAACAGCATGTTCTCGCATACAGTGAAGTCTCCCCGGTGGTCCCAGTAACGCGTCATGTTGAGCGGCAGATGGTCTCGTCGAGGCCACCCTTTCGTACAGTATGCTTTCAGCATTGAGCACTCGCCGTCTGAAGTTTGGTGAGACCTGAAGTCTTCAAGACGGTCGGCCAGGGTTGAAGGGAGGGCTGCCACGACCCGAGACACAAAAATTTCTGAGCTGTCCTCTTCGAACGTGGAAGAGCCTTCGGGATCCCTAGAGAGGGTGTCTGCCGTGGCCAGGTACTTTCCTGGAACATACTTGACTGTGAACTGATATCGCATGAGCCTTATGCGAAATCTTTGGATGCGAGGGGGCATGAGGTCCAGATCGGCGGAACCAAGCAATCTGACGAGTGGCTGATGGTCGGTTTAAATGACAAAGCTGAGTCCACGCAGGAATTTCTCAAACCTCTCGATAGCCCAAGAGACACCAAGCGCTTCTTTCTCAATCTGACTGTACCGCTGCTCAGCGGTAGTCAGTGCTCTTGACGCGAACGCGACAGCCCGTCGCTCTCCCGTCTGTTGCTCCTGCAAGAGAACCGCGCCTAGCCCGAACGAACTGGCATCTGCCGACACAAGGGTGGGTAGCTCTGGATTGTAGCTGGCCATACAAGCATTAGATGCCACCATTCCCTTCAATGTCTCGAAAGAGGTTGCTTTCGCATGGTCCCAGGTGCAGACCGCGTTCTTGTTCAACAGGAGCCGTATCGGTGTAGTGACGGCAGACAGGTTTGGTAAAAATCTTCCAATGTGGTTCAGCATGCCCAGGAAACGACGGACGCGATGCGTATCTGTCAGCGGCTTCATGTTCACAATAGCAGATACCTTGTCAGGGTCGGCCTAGATGCCACTGGCGCTCACCACTACACCAAGGAACTTGACGGAAGATACCCCGAAGGAGCATTTCGAGGCATTCAACCTAATTCCCGCTTGTTCCAACTTGCGAAGGACTGCTTGGAGTCTACTGTCGTGCCCGGAACGGCTCCTGCCGAATACTAGAATGTCATCTACCATGTTCACACACCCTTCCAGGCCCTCTAGAATCCGAGACATTTGGCGCTGAAATACTTCGGGAGTGGACGTGACGCCGAAGGGCAGGTGGCGGTAGCAGTAGCGTCCAAACGGTGTTATGAAGGTAGTCAGCTCCTGACAGCTTTCCGATAGCCTTACCTTAAGAAACCCCGATTTTGCATCAAGTTCCTAGAAGACCGCGGCATTGCCAAGACGGCCAAGTACCTGGTCCACTGTGGGCATAAGGTGTCTCTCCCGAAGAACTACTTGGTTCAACTTCGTGAGGTCAACACAAATTCTGTATTCGCCATCGGCTTTGGGTACCAGCACAATACCAGCGCACCACGGGGTTGGCACTGTGACTCACCGGATGACCCCGTCCCTTTCCATGGCATCTACATCCTTCTTGACTACGCCTTCGAGGGGAATAGGGATGCACCTAGGAACGCTGAGAGAAAATGGAATCGCTCCCGGCTTGATACGAATGTGGTATTCTTCAGGCATCTCGCCAAGGCCTGAGAACAGCGAAGCGGCGGCCTTGTCTGATGTTGGGAGCTTATTCGGAGCTTCCGCATCTTCCACGTTGTCAACAAACTGGACGATTCCCAGGTCCACTACCGCCGAGTACCCCAGTAGAGGAGAGTCCATGTCTGCTACAGCGTACAACGTTTTGCATACCGACCGGCCTCGCCACGACAGGGTAGCACGAAACGTCCCAGGCAACCTTAGGCGGCAGCGTCCCGGCCCCATCAACCGTTCATTATCGGGTTTGTCAAGGTCTACTGGGCACCCGGCGAAGCTCGGAGGTACGACCGAAACGTCCGCCCCAGTATCCACTTTGAATTGAAGAGGGCATCCGTTGACATGAACAACAACGTGCCGGCGTTCTGTTTGCGAGGCATCCACGGCGCAGAGCTGGATTTGGCTTAAACGCCTAGTATTATTCGAGCGGCAAACCGCCGCGAAGTGTCCCTTCTTGCGACGTTGGTTGCATGTGGCCCACCGTGCTGGGCACTCAGATCGCGGATGAGGAACGTGGCCGCAAAAATCGCATGCCGACTTCGGGCCGGCGCGGTACTCGGGAGGCCGACAGACGTTACTTTTACTTCGGGCAGCTTCGCATGCTGGGGCATCGGCCACTCGTTACTAGTTGTTTGCAACGGCGTCGACGTTCAGTGCGTCTGGTGCAAGGCCTGTCCCCTGACGCCGCAATTTCTCATTTTCAGCGTCTTCGTACTGACGCGCTTGGATGAGCGCCTCATCCAGTGTAAGCTTTGGATTGCGGCAGAGCTGGTCGGTCAAGCGAGAGTCAAGCAAACCCACGACAAATCTGTCCCGAACCAGCCGGTCGTCGATTTCCCGAGAGGCGTAGTTGCACTTCTTCACGAGATTTCGGAGCGCCGTGAAAAACGCGTCGACTGAATCGCCTACCGCTTGTGTGCGCTTGTGGAACCTACTCGACTCGTATACCTCGTTGACGGGGTGTACAAAATATCCCGAAAGACTTGTTATCACGCCGGAGTACGAGCGATAGGCCTCGGCGTCTGACATGAGAGACGAAAGCACCTCGCGACCTTGGGTACCCATACAGTAGAGGAGCGTGCGTACCTTGGTTTCTTCGGGGGCGGAGGACAGTCCTGAGGCGAAGGAGTAATCCTCGAATTGTTGAAGCCACGCCGTCTATTGGGCTGGGTTGTCAAAAGTGAACGGCGGCGGAGTTCGCAATGTGAAGCTGGCGGTCACGGCGGAGGCAGCGGCTCGGTTATCCTGCATGTTGCACGGTTGTCGCAGGATCCCACTTCTGACACCATGTAGTGACGTGCCCGGGTAGCGCGGACGCCGCTAGCCGAGCCAAAAGTGGGCGTGAAGCCCGCGAAGAATGACCCGACAACGCATAGTTCACAAACAGCAAAAAGCCTCATTTAATGCCCACCGATGCCTTTTATACAGAGTGGGGGCGCCACCTCCCAGATACTAGAAGCAACAGGTGGCGTCCCCTACAAGGACCTCTACCACTTAACGGGATAGCATTTGAGTGGTTTACGTGCCCAAGGTGGGAGGGTGGTGCCACCTATCAGATAGCGAATAAGCTACAGAACATAGAAAAGGGGAAAGAAAGAGGAATTTTTGCCCGTGCAGCGCGCCTGGGTCTCCAGGCAAAGCAATGTTACAAGTTTTTTTAGTGATAATAAAAGTAGCTAAATATTAACCATGCACCAAACGCGAAAACATTTGTGCTGCTGATTTGTTTACATCGATCTTCAAGTGGGGCCTAGAGACGTTCGAAATGGTAAGACATCTGGAAAATAGCGCCAACTTATCCGGGACACTCAGTCATCGATTCTAACTGAAGGCAAGCGAAGTCATTTTCGATACTATTTTGCTGCGAATGAAGTGAATCTCAACAACTACACCAAACTCACTTCGAAGCGGGTGTCCAAAACCACCGCCATGATTTAAGTACACTACATAAACTACGCTAACATGATAACGCTAAATCTGAAAAATAGCCTGTTTACGGTCAGCGGTACGGGTCACGTACAATACTGTGCATGCGCACATTTATCCTGCAATCCCGCTAAGGCACGTAAACTGTAACTGTCCATAATTGTCAAAGCGGAAGAAATTTCTTTGAAAACTTGACAAGTGCTGTTACCGTGTTAGACTACAGTGATATGCTCAGGATTCCGTGATTTTATTGAAGTTGTATGAGCACTTCCTTCCAAAACGTAAAACTTTGTTGAATATATACGCCGCTAGAAATACTGTTTTAACGCAAAAACCTCAGTAAAAAGATATATATATATATATATATATATATATATATATATATATATATATATATGGGGGGGAGAGAGTACAGAAACTATTCTGTGATGCTTGTAAAGTGAGTTAAACAACTTTACTGACGATCCGGCATAGAGGGGGAAGGGGTAGGGGGATTAAAGCGAGACACTAGCGTGCTCGGACGTCTCGAAGCAGCAACCTACTCGCGTCAAACCCGTGGGGGCGCTGCTTTCGGCCGCTGGCGTTCCAGGATGCTAAGCACGTGCTGGACCATGTCTCTTTGGTTGCCTGGCTCTCGGCTGATGATTTTGCTGCTTATGGCAGTTGGCATTACTTCTTGGTTACCCAGCGGTGGTGCACAGTCCCAGAGGAGGTGTCTCTGGGTGGCTCGCGCCTTCTTGCAGTGTTGGCATACATCAGTGGTGAAAACCTCCGGGCAAACATGCTTTGCCCAGACGGGGGTCCATATAGCTTGTACTTGCAACTGCCCACGATACACGCGCTAACTAGCCGCAGGTCTGTCAACGCATTCCTCGGAGCCGCAACGACCCGATGCCGACGTTCTGCAGTGGTACAAATCGAGCAGACGCCTCTACCCACCACCTCACTGATGCTTGTAAAAAATACGCGGGACAGACACGACTATATATGAGCTCCTTTGTCAAGACGCGACGCCCTTACTACTCGCATATTAAGCGTCGGTCATCATCAAATAGGCAGATGTATTTTTAGCTGGGAAAATAGCGCCAATATTGGGAGTCTTTTTAGCTTTGTTTTTGAGGCGCGAATGTTGCCTTCTCGTTCATGTGCGCTCAACGAATATTGAAGACAAAGGTACACAGCAAACTTCTTGAAACCATGAAACGTCCTGAGTGGCTTCAACTGCTTTTCTTCCAGAAGTTCGTTCTCATGAACCAGGAATAACGGTGACAAGTCATTTTTTTCCTACCGATATGCCATCATTCGTACATTCGTGCGCAAGTGACATGGGCTATTCAGCGACCAAGGCCTGTTCTACATCACAGACCGCATGAAAGACCTGATGAAGTGCATGAAACAAAAGTGTATATATATATAGAACCAGAATTGTGCAGATATTAATACATCGGTGGACATGTTATCACGTAAAATTAAGAAAAATATACGTAGTAACCATTATTTTTACAAGAAATGAAATAAACTCGTTGCAAGCAACGTTTCATGCAGCAAAGAGAACCATGACACAATGGAATAGTGTTGATTCTCTTTTTCAATTCACGCAAGCGTTGCCACGCATATAGAGCAGCGGTCTTGTGGTAGTCACAGTCGTTGTGATATCTTAAATTTTCGAGCACGTTCTTCCAACGCGTGAACGAAAAGAGGTCCAAGGCACCATAAACTTGCTGAGTCCCCTTGCCTGAACGTTCGTTCTTTTCCGTAAGTCACACATATATTGAAGAGCTTCCTGCTGATATTTGAAATAAACCAGCCGAGCAAACATTTCTAGCCAGAGAGGTTGCAACTTCAGTTAGTGCCTAATAACTAAGGGAAAGGTGTAGCACTTGGTTTCTATGACGTCGTTAGCAAACATCGTCTAGTCTCGCCGTCCTGCAACTGGCCATTAAACACGTAAATATCGTTGTCAGGAATCACGGTTTCCATGCATGTATCATGCTGCGATGGGCTTTCAGGAGTTCTTTCAGCACAATAGCCGTATTTAGGCAATGCATAAGTATACAGGTCAGAACCCTTTGTTCGGCTGCTGAAGCCTTTCGCCTGCAGTTGTCGAGTGTGCAATTAGGCAAGTGTGCCCTTTTGAGAAATAGTCATCAAGCGTTACCGTACGGCATTTCGGCGTGGCCATCAATTCTCATAGAAGGGCGCTGATTGACACAGAATACCAACCACCCAGCAATACGTGTAAGCGGCGTATTTCAAAGAAGAGGGTGACTTCACATTGCTAGGAAGCAACGCGCTCAGCAAAGTTAGGGCAGTGACAATGAATTCGAGAACGAGAACTTTAGCGATGATACGCGTCGGCTGGTAATGTTTCGCCTTAAACACTAGCGCTTGTTTCTTCCCTGATGGAAAGATTCGCGGGTATACATTTCCTCCGCTTCCCTTCAGATGCCGATAAGGTCGCGCTTGTCCACATCCTACTCCACGCGCGAAACGACTCGCTTTTGTTATTGCGCCCTTAGCGCCATTACGGAAGGCTGGTATAGTTTCAGTTGCATTGATGCCATACCACAAACGTGGATGAAGACGAAGGTATTGACGCTAGCAGCGAATTTCGAGCGACTTGCATCAGAATGCCTGAAACAGACAACTGACAGCCACGGGTGGGGCACAATGCAGAGTAAGTAAACCAGCGTTGCATACGCTGTCAGTTCTCGTCAGCGTTCAGGCGTTCTGAGAAATTGATTATGGTGCACAATGCTCTGAAGAAAACAGGAGTTAATTCCTTCATCCGTAGTAAAGTCATAACTCGAGATTTTGTGTGGTACGAGGCTGCTCCTGTTCACGCTGGCGTAAGTGCTGAAACATGAATGCACATACTAGTTAGAACAGTGTATACATGGCATATCTATGCGGCGCGTCTAAATATTCTGTACAGCTCTGAATTTGTTGACATAAAAGCAAATGACGGATGCACGCTATCAAACAACGGAAGGCACTTAGCCGCTACGCTAACGTTGCAGGCAGCAGCGCAATGAAATGTACGGAAAAAAACGAGAACTTTGCACGTTTTGCGCATATTCGAGATTTCGAGAGCATATGCGCAGCCAACGAGCTATTTCTATGCGAGTAGGCATAGTCTGGTCCCAGGTGCATTTTAGATTGAGACCAAGTGAACATTTATTAACAATAATCGCTTCTCGGCCTTTTGGCTAGGATCAAAGTGAAGCTACTACACCCGCCTCTGGTCCCCGGCAGCAGTGGACACGACAATCCTCAGGACGCGAGCCCCCACCAACGAGGAACGGGACCTTTGCCCCTTCTTGGACGAAGAGGTTGCAGCTAAGCTCCGAAGGTGCGAGAGTACAGCTCCGGGAGAGGACCGCCTCACTTACCACCACTGGAGGCAGGTGGACCCAGAAGGGCGGTACCTTGCGGCGGTATTCAACGTCTGCCTCAAACACCGTCGCACACCCCGGAGCTGGAAGTCGACGAGGACAATCCTCATACACAAGAAGGGCGACCGCGAGGACCCCAGAAACTGGCGACCCATTGCCCTTGGTCGAACGATCACCAAACTGTATGCCGGGTGTCTCACCACCCGGCTGCAGCGGTGGTTGGGCGACCATGCGGTACTTTCCAGGTGTCGGAAGGGCTTCCTGCCGCACGATGGGGTGTTCGAACACAACTTCGTGCTACAGGGACGCCTAGACGACGCCAGGACGGGAGGTGGGGAGCTGTGCGTGGGGTTCCTCGACTACACCAACGCCTTCGGCTCGGTCGCCCATGAGGCCCTCGTCGACGCTGTTCATGGCGCCGGCGCGGGGGAGCCCTTCGCGGAGATCGTGGAGGGACTCTACCGCGCCAACACCACCTGCGTCGTGGCAGCTGACGGCACCACGGAGCCTATCGCCATCGGAGCGGGCCTACGCCAAGGCTGTCCCCTGAGCGGCCTGCTGTTCAACCTGGTGGTGGACCCCATCATCAGAGCCGTGCAGGGAGGCGATAGGCAACACAACATCCTTGCCTACGCCGATGAGCTGACGCTGCTCGCTGGGGATCCCGCCACCTTGCAGCGCCGCCTCAACGTGGTGACGGCCCTTTCGGACCCGCTCGGGCTGCGACTGAAGCCTGCCAAGTGCCGCACCCTCCACCTGTCCGGACGCTACCCGGTGGGCACACGGCCCACCATTTTCACCGTGGGGAGCGTCCCGGTCCCGGCATTGGCGGACTTCGAGGGGCACCGGTTCCTGGGGTGTCCTGTGGGGTTTCGGGTGCTACCGGACCAGACGACGGTCGACGAGGCCATCCATCTCGGCAGACGGCTGCTCTCCTCCATGCTCACCCCATGGCAGAGGCTGGATTCTATTAAAACATTTTTATATCCAGCCCTCAACTTCGCCATACGGGTGGGCCTTGCCAGCAAAGGAGAGTGGCATCGCTTGGACGAGGAGCTTCGCCCGCTGATCAAGAAGACCCTGTACGTGCCGGCCAGAGCGTCAAATGAGTATGTGTACGAGAGCGCACATGCCAGCACTGCAGGGATCCCTCTTGCGGCAGAGCTCAGCGACATCTGCCGAGTGGACGGGGCCTTCAAGCTCCTGTCGTCGACTGATCTTGAGGTCCGGGAGCGAGCGAGGGACGAGCTCAACCGGGTGGTGTCGAGGCGGCTGAGGCGACTGGCGGACACGGACGACACCGAGGCCCACCTCTCAGGCGAAACGGAGGGCGACTTCCGGCAGACTGCGACCCAGCTGCAGTCTGTCTGGACGGAGGCACGCAAAGCCTCCCGTCGCCTGTCCGTCGCCTGGGAGCTTCTGGACCAGGGTGCCCGCATTACCTGCGGAGAGGCCACGGTGTCAGCGCGGAACCGCAACAAGCTGATCAAGATCCTTCGGGCCATCCTCAACCAGGACCGGGTCCGTTCTCTCCAGGAGAAGCCGTCCCAGGGCAAGGTGATGGCGTGTGTAGCGGCGGACCCCGCCAGTTTCCACTTCATGAGGTCCGGCCGCTACACTCGCTTCAAGGAGTGGCGCTTCATTCACCGAGCCCGGCTGAATCTCCTCCCCCTGAACGGCACAAGAGCGTGGGTGCCCGCAGCTGACAAGAGGTGCCGACGCTGCGGGTACGGGG
The DNA here is from genome assembly GCF_043290135.1 of Rhipicephalus microplus. NCBI lineage: Eukaryota > Metazoa > Arthropoda > Arachnida > Ixodida > Ixodidae > Rhipicephalus > Rhipicephalus microplus. The sequence continues at coordinate 188,567,034 of NC_134710.1, read as the reverse complement.
AGGAGACCCTGCCGCACGTTCTCTGCCACTGCATGCGGCAGAGCCGGGCCATGACGGAGCGCCACAACGCCATCGTTGCGCGCCTCAAGAAGGCGGCCCTGGAGTGGTTCACCGTCATCGGGGAGAACCAGCAGGTCAGCGTCCCCGGCTTGCGACCCGACCTCGTCCTGGCCCGTGGTGAGGAAGCCCTGATCCTGGACGTCTGCTGTCCCTTCGACAACCGCATGCAGGCGTTCCAGGAGGCTCGGAGGGTCAAGGAGGAGAAGTACGCCCCTCTACAGCGTCATCTCCTCCAACGGTTCCAGCGCGTCTCCGTCGACGCCATTGTCGTAGGCTGCCTCGGCTCGTGGGATCCGGCCAACGAACGTGTCTGCCGCAGGTTCTGCTCCAAGAGCTACCTGTGGACCATGAAGAGACTTTGCGTGTCAGACACGATCGCCGCCTCTACGAACATTTACCGTGGCCATATAGGCGTTTTGTAAATAGTTGTGTTTTTATTCGAGAAGCGATACCGCGTTTTTTATTTTTATACACTTTTATCCATACTAACACCACTAACACTTTTTAGCCCTTTTGTTACCTGATTTTATTTATACACCTTTTATTGCCGTTTTTTTGTTATGTTCTATAACCAATTATGATGTTTGGGTATTAAGTATAATAAAATAAATTATCTTGCCTTCGCAGAATGCATGACAAAACCTCTAATTTGAGTACCTCATTGCTCTCATAAGTTGTAGTGCAACTGTGACATGAAACGTGGTTGCAAGAAAGTTTTCCCGAAAAATAACGTGTGCGAAATCGTGTTGCCAACGTGCAGTATATACCATACGAAAAAATAACTTATTGCGTGTCGCAAGTATGCTTGGATGCTCGCGGTAAATCAAAACAAAATGTTGACCAAATGCTATCACTGCATCAGGGCTGCTTCAAATATAGAACTTGACATAAGAACAAATCATTCGCATAGGCATGCAGTCACAAACATGACAGTAAGAAAGTATTTTCTCAGCAAAGTAAGCAAAATTGAAATGTAATTATTATTGTGCGAAAACAAGCCGCGCACACATCTCATTCCTCGTTGAAAGCGGAGCCGTCCTTGACCTTGAAACGCACTTCGCCACAACTAGAACTACGCCATCTACGCTTAACAGCGATTGATGTTGATGATCTCTTCTCGATCGGGAGCACCATCGCAATGATGAATTTTCGAAGACTACAGTTCATTCAACGGTGCGACGAGAGGCCGTTGCTCCTGAAAGTCACTCTGCCTGTCGTTTACACCCACTGCGGTGCTCTAGTGGCTAAGGTACTCGGCTTCGGACCCACAGGTCGCGTGATGGAATCCCGGCTGCGGCGGCTACATTTTCGGTGGAGGAAAAAATGTTGTAGGCCCATGTGCTCAGATTTGGGTACACGTTGTGAAACCCAAGGTGGTCGAAATTTTTATAGCCTTCTTTTATGCCACTCTCATAATCATAGAGTAGTTTTTGAACGAGAAACCTCACATATACATCAATGAATTACCTGTCAGGTACTGTATTTTTCTGCGAAAGTTTCACTTTTACTTACTCTCTTCACAACCATACCAATGAGAAGAGGGTGGAGTCTGAGGATTTTGATAAACGAGTACAGGTACAAAATATTGCCACATTTCGAGCATCGCAAAGACGCGTGTAAAAATTTCGTTCGTAAAAGTTGCCACACAAGTATCAAGAAAGCCGCGCCAACGAACGCCGTCTTGCACGCTCCACGATGCTACTCCACGGTACCGGCACGACACTCGAGGTGAAAAGGAAACCGACGAAGTGGGCGACAGCGAGCAAGGAACGTTTCTGCTGACCATTTAGTTTTAAGTTAACGGGCACAGGTTTGCCCTAAATAAACAGTTTATACAGTACCAGGTGCTATATTTATTGGTAACAATATGCTTTAGTTACCATTGATAGTCACGTCAGTGAGCAAAGCTAATGGCAGTACTAACCCCCCCCCCTCCAAAGTCGGGTCGGTGTGACTCCCTCCACTCTGAAAAACTTTTTTGGCAACGCCACTGTCAATGGATCACGAAGGTTTACACTGGGTGCATGTGTGTGAGTGAGAATTTATTAGAAGGCAGAGAGGTCGGCCTGAGCTAGTTCGCTCTAGCCTGCTACTCTACACAGGGGATAAGGGAAAGGGGAAGGAAAGAGGGATGAAGGGTGATGATGGGGACAAGAAGAGGTGGTGCGTATGTACAGTAGCCACTTAGCATAGTACCCTACAGTCTAGTTTCTAGTCCAGTGGTTTTTATAAAGTCTAGAACAGCCTTTGTAGCAGTTTTTGACACTGTTTGGTCGTTCATTGCTGACAATATGTGGCTTTCACTTAATGGTGTTCGTCCAATGCTTGCCAACGTTGCACTTAGCATTTTTCTTTGCGCCACGTATAATGCACAGTCACAAAATATGTGAGCTATCGTTTCGCGCACTTGGCAGCGTTCACAATTTGGGCTGTCCGCACGGCCAATTAGGTGAGTGTAGTGGCGAGTGAAGGCGACGCCCAGGCGAATTCGGTGCAGTATATTAGCATGTCTTCGGCTGATTTTATCTGGAAGACGAAAAGTCATACCGGGGTCTGTTTCCCGCAGGCGCTTGTTCCGGTGATCTGGTAGCGACCAGTAAGTGGCAGCGCATTCGCGCATGAGTGATCTCAACAATGTGTTGACGTCACCTCGCGAGTAGGGTACTTTGACGTACATAGGAGCGTTGTATATTGCCGCTCTTGCTTCGCTATCGGCTGTTTCGTTGCCAACCAGGCCGCAGTGTCCAGGAATCCATTGGAGTGTAATCAAGTGACCACTCCTGTGTGTTAGGTCAAATGCTTGGACGATTCCTAACGTTAACTCGTAAAATTCGCCTCTTCTTGAGTTAGAATAGATAGCTTGAAGCGCTGATTTTGAATCAGATAGAATCGTCCATTTACGCGGTGCTTGGTCGTTCACAAATTTTATGGCTTCTTGTATAGCAACAAGTTCTGCAGCTGTCGAAGATGACCTATGATCTAATTTGTACTGTCGGGAAATACCGAGTTGAAGGATCCCGAAGGCTGCAGCTGAGGCGGATGAAGTTACGGATCCATCGGTGTAAATGTGTACAGAGTCACTGTATCGGTCATCTAAATGTGCCAAAGTGAGTTGCTTGAGGGCAATATGAGAAACATGTGACTTATACGAAATTCCACGTATGTGAAGGCACACCAGTGGTTTAGTCAATGTCCATGGAGGCACTGCAGAGACTACGGCAGGTGCGAAGCCTGACGGGATCATGTGCCTATGCATATCGAGGCATCGCGAATAGGTACAGCTTGGTCGGTCCACTTGTAGCGAAGACAAAGGGTGCTGTGCATGTCGGGTCAGTAGACGAAGGTGCACTCGAAGAGGCTCACAAGACGTGTAAACCTGTATAGGGTAGGTGCGTGACTCCTCTATAGTGCCAGAGGTAGATGTGCACCGTGGCAGGCCAAGACATATTCTCAGTGCTCGTGCCTGAAGGCTCTCTAAAGTGCGAAGGCACGTTGCCCGCATGCTGGAAAGCACAGGTGAGCTGTACCTTATATAGCCCACAAATAATGCCTTGTATAACTGCAGAAGACTTTTCTCCGAAGGGCCCCATCTCAGTCCTGCTATAACACGAAGGACATATACAAAACTGATTAGTTTGTTTCGCAGCACAGTCACATGCTTTGACCAGGACAGGTTGCGATCAATGACGACCCCTAAATAGCGGTGGTGCTTAACCACGGGAATCACTGCTCCGTGAGCGAAGATTGGGTACCGCGACATTGATTTCTTCGTAAATGCCAATGCAGCACATTTTGCTATTGAAAGTTCCAGGCCTTGACGACGTAAGTACTTAGATGTTATTGATGTGCCTTGTTGTAGCCTTGCTCGCAGTTGTGGTCGCGTTGCTCCAGATGCCCATATGCATATGTCGTCCGCATACGCACTGATCCTGACAACGTCGGGAAGCTCAGCTTCAAGGCCAATTAGTGTTATGTTAAAAAGCATGGGGCTCAGGACGGCGCCTTGCGGAACTCCACGGCTTACGAGGTGCCTGGCCGTGTCACCATCGGATGTCGACATAAAAATGGTACGTCCTCTGAGATAGCTCCCTATCCATGCGTGTAGTCGGCCACCTACGCCGATGTCTTCAAGTGCATCAAGAATGGCCTCATGGTAGACGCTATCGTACGCGCCCTTTATATCTAAGAAAATGGCCCCTACCAATCTCCGACGTTGTTTTTCCTTTTCAACAGAAGAAACTAGATCTACAACACCATCTATAGATGATCGACCACTACGGAAGCCATTTATGAAATCTGGTAAGCCGACATTATTCTCTAGCAGCCATTCCAATCTTGCCAGCACCATGCGTTCCATCACCTTACCGATGCAACTGGCTAGGGCAATGGGTCTATAAGAAGACAACTCGTGTGAACACTTGCCTGGTTTCAGTAAGGCCACTATGCGGCTGCACTTCTAACTCTCTGGGACTGTCGCTGTTTCCCACGTAGAGTTGTAGAACGACAAGAGAGCCTGCCTTGCTTTCTGGCTGAGGTGATATAGAGCCGAATAAGTAATTCCGTCAGGCCCGGGTGCGGACGACCGTCGGGACGTAGAAATCGCAGCGTCGAGTTCGTGCATTGTGAATGGTAAGTCGAGGCGATCGTCGCTGGATGGCGTTGAGGCTAAATTCGAAGGTAATATCGATGAAGAGGTCATACCTACGAGTAAGTGGCAGTAATCTTCTGCAACCTCTACTTCAGGTCGACCTTGCTTTAGAGCCAAAGATCGGAAAGGGAACAACTGTTGAGTGGGCGTCTGAAGGCTTCGCACAGTTTGCCATATTCGAGACAGGGGTTTTCTGGGATCAAGAGAGCTACAAAATACCCTCCACCGTTGCCTATCGAGCTTATCGAGGTGTCGCAATACATGTCGTTGTGCTTGGCGTGCTGTAAATAGGTCAGATGGTGATTTCGTCCTCCTGTATTTTCTCTCTGCGGGGCGACGAATTGCACGAAGGTATTCATATTGTGCGTCAAGTTGTGATCTTGGTAGCGGCACATTCACAAGTTTCGTATGCGTTGTTAAGGCTGACGCAATTAGGCTTTCTATTTCAGATATAGATTGAATGTTCCCGCACTGAGCATTTACAGAAGCTTGGAATCCTGGCCAGTCTACGCTTTTCACAGGCCGGGGAGACGAACAACGGAATCCTTTTAGCTGTATATATGTAGGGAGATGGTCACTTCCATGTGTTTCAACGTCTACAAACCAATAGGTGGTAGGCAAGAGACTTCTGCTCACAAAACATATGTCTAGACAGCTGCTGTACGATGCGCCACGGAGGTAAGTAGGTGAGCCATCGTTAATGGACATAAGTCCCTGATTGAGCACAAAATCGGCAATGTCCCTACCGCGGGTGTTCATTGAGGCAGAACCCCACATGGGATGATGTGCATTAAAATCCCCAACCAATACATGTGGTCCAGGGCAAGCTTGGAGAACAGACAAGAGATGGGGACAGTCCACGTGGCTTCTAGGAGGAATGTATCCACCAATGATTGATATTGTACGTCGCTTGTGCTTTATAGATAGGCAAATATAGTCGTTAGAAGCATGAGGAGCCACGGCGTGTCTCACGTACGTTAAATCTTGACGTACGCATATAATTACTTTGCTCGTATTTCGATCATCACGTGACCACAAAGTGACGTATCCGGAAATACGAAACGACGACATCATATTCGGCTCACATATTACAACCAACGGAAATTTGTATTTAAATATCCGTTGTCGAAAGTCAGACAATCGGCTTCGCAAACCTCGTGCGTTCCACTGCATTATAGCAGAGGTGCGCACACGTTCATCGTAGAAATTCGCCATATTGTTTATGAAAGGGTCAGCAGTAGCGGTTCCAGCACGTTGAGGATCTGCACTGCTGTTTTCGCTCCTGGCGTGTGTAGCTCGTTGAGAATCGCACGAATAGATTTTAGTAGATGCTTCAGCATAGTTTGGCTCTTCTCAGTGTCTTGCCTATCATTTTCCGCCCTCTTTGAAGTTGCAGCCCATGATGTGGTCTTTTTTATTGCTCCGATCGGTAGCGAAGGCCACTCAGTATCTGAAGCATCGGCGTGCAACGCGGGCGTTGGTCCACTTTCTGCATCCCTGGAACGTGGTGCGTACAACATGGGTGTAGCGGCCTGATAATGCGCACGTGTATGTTCATCTGTTGCTGATGGTGATGCATCACTCCTATGTCCACTATGATTTCGCTGGTGCCTACGTTTTGGACGACGTCTGTGTCGGCGGATGGATGTGACTGCCTCTCTGTGTGTCGAGTTGTCTCTGACCATCTTCCGCAGGACGCGAATTTCTTCTTTGATCTTCGGGCACTCCTTCGACGTTGCTTCATGTGCACCAGAGCAGTTTGGGCATTTCAATGGAACAGCAGTATCGCAGTTTTCCACCTTATGAGACCCGCCGCACCGCTGGCAAGTTGTCTCACTTTTGCACACTGCGCTGACGTGTCCCAACTTGCAGCACTTGTGACACTGCAAAGGCCGTGGCACGTAAGGGCGCACGGGATGTCTCACGTATCCAACCTTCACGCTAGAGGGCAGAGTCTCAGAATCAAATACTAGTTTGATGCAGCGAGACTGCCCGAAGCGGCGTATGGTCACGATTTTGACTGTTGACGTCACAAGATTCTGCAGGTCAGCGTCTGTGATGTCAGCGTCGACGTCATTTATCACGCCAGTTGTTGTTCCTTTCCCGTGAGCGAGAAACGCGCGAACTGAAATACTTCCGAGCTGCGTGACGGCCTTCAGTTTGTCAAGAATGGTTTTGTTTGTCACATCAACTGACAATATGTTTTTCCTGCTATTTATGCGGATTTCACTCACTTGAGCAGGTGCTACTCGCTCGAAATAATTAGTCAACGACTGCCTGTTTAGTGAGTTCAGGTTGTCTGATGTAGACATGGGTACATACGAGATGGTGAAACATTGCTTGCCTTTGTCTAGCGCCGGTTGTGGCTCCGCCGTTGATGACGTCCTGCGAAGCTTCCTTTTCAACCGGCGGGTATGGAATGTCCTGAAGTCGGCTTCCGATTCCATCTCTTCCACTGATGAGCTCTCGGTAGAGTCATCGCAAGGAGCATATGCGCCAAGGCGGTCACCCACATTCGGTCCATCCTTATGCAAACGGCTAGGGCCCGCTGTCTCGTTGGATGGATGGTCCCCCATCCCGGGGGGTGACGTCTTCCGTTCCGCTTGTTCAGAGAAAGTCAGGAATTCTGACAGTTTAAGAAAAAACGATAGTTGTTCAAGGCAGAATTACGCCCGAACGCACTTCTTCTTCCTCCGATTTTTCATGTGATTGGATAGTTGTTCAAGGCAGAATTATGCCCAAACGCACTTCTTCTTCCTCGTCTTTCGATCCCTGGGTGCAAACATGGTAACCATGGCATGCGTGTCATTTAACAACATGACCACACACCACATTCATGCTGTGCTCACGGCCTTTTCATTAGCTTGACATGTGCCAAATCGGGTACTACGTGACGTCAATGAATGACTAAAGTATGTGACTGGTGCAATAATGATAATCTTGATATGTGCGTCATGTAAAATATGACAAGATCCTACGCTCACGATGCACCTGCAGCCGTTTAGCTTGCTTTACATATACCGAATTTGGTATTACGGGACGTGAATGAATAACGAAGGTAAATGCGCGTTCAAACATGATAATGATAACATGCATGTCGCGTAGAACATGACTACATGCATCGCTCATAATGCGCTCTAGGCTGTTTCGTTAGCTTTACATATATCAATTTTGGTGTAACGTGACGTGAATGGACGAATAACATTAATGTCAGATGCAAAATATTACCATGAAAATTATGTACGGCATAATTCACGTCCACTTCGTAACGTCGTGCTCACTTTAAAGAGACATTTGAACCTCCCTCACTCTTGCTTTGCTTATCATCAATTCCGACTGTACGTGAGATCTGCCTTTTTTCTTTTTATTTATTTTTTAAAGCGAAGAATGTCTTAGCAAACTTCAGCGACGTGTCTATCTAGCCGCTTACGTTTGAGTGCTCTCATGGTCATCCCGTTAACTTTATGTGAACCAACATTAGCGTGGGAGGATAAGATGGTTTCACGATAACGACGCGCTAGTCAAGACATGAATAATGTCACAATCCCGTCGCGTACGTCGACAAACACTTCCCGCTAGAACGTGGCACATAAACACGGGCAGACTGGTACGTGGATATGTGCCACAGCTTATTGACACTTAGTATCTACCTAGGAACGACAAGAACACACCGGGGCAATTTAACGAGCAAGCGTTAAGAAATACCCGACATTGATAGCGTCGACTAGACCAATGCAAAGAAAAATTTGAGGGTCCCAGCAGGTATCGACCACAAGCATCCATCGTGGCAATGAAACATATTACCACAAAGCTACGCCAGGTCTCGGAAATAATTTTCAAATAGACGCCTATCTTCGTGAAATATCAATAATGGTTGCTGTGCTGCCTACCCCTTTTTAAAATTACATTTGTACTTCTTTGATACAGCCATCACGTCGGGTTAACATCCAATGTGGTTAGGTACCATGCACTGAAGTATTTATGTAGCAGTGTCCAGGGCTGGAATCTTCACGAAAATCAACGCTTCAAACATCAGATTCTGGTGTTGCTAATAAACGATATGTTGACATTTATATAGCGTCATCTCATGACATACCGCTCAATAAAATGTGCAACACAGTCCTCTTCCCTACGCACACTTCGCATAACGTCGATTCCAAGGTTCATGGGATCTGCCATTTTTTTTTTCATTTGAATCTCTCTGGAGTTTACGGTCCCGGACAACACTAGTTTTTTTTTTCAATCAAGAAAGCCGACGCCAAAATTTCAGCAAAACGAGCTCTTTAGCGCTGATCTAAAAAAGACTATTTCACTTAAAAGAGCCACCTTTCTTTTATTTCTTCTTAAAAGTTCTTACAAACTGTAAATACACTGATGTAACCGTAACCTTGGTTTTTTTTGTTTTATGCAGTGGCAACGTTTGCGCCACTCTATTCACTGGTACATATTCTTGAAAACACAATCATGTCATTGTTGTAGAGAGCATTGACACTTACACATTTCACCCTAATAATAAATCACCTTAATAAATAAATATCTCTTTGAAAATCTTCGAACATTTCTCTTTAGTAACCATTATATTGCAAAGTACCTAATTATGGAGGTCCCCCATGTTAGGTTTTGCAGTTTCTTCTATCTAGGTAATCTGAATGCAGAAAAAAATTGCCGAGTCTTTGGAGCCATCGGCCATACCATGCTGAATGCGCCGGTTCTCGTCCGAGTCTTTGGACACACCTCATTAGTTAAAAAAAACAGGCAATTCTCTCGAAGTGCCTAGCTTAAAGCTTATTTTATTCCACACGTGTGGTTTAAATAGAACGGCGCAAGCCCTCTTTACGTGCTAATTCATTTACAGTGCCTGAGCAAACTTAAGCAACCAATAATTATTGAGCCTCCCTTAACTAGACCAGCTGGCATTGAGCGCCTGAAACCAAATGTAAAATCATGAGATATAGGAGTGACAGTTAGCTCCCCATCGTTCTCGCTGAGCACTTTGAGCAGTCAGCAAATAAGCATCTCCCTATCAACTGTAGTCGGCTTTTACTTCGTCCTCTACAGGATCAGCATTTTTCTATCATTAATGATAACAAACATAGTACGAAATGCTTTCCACCACGATGACATATAACCGTGGTAGAAAAGTAGAACATGACACAAAAGGCAGATATCAAAGCATTTTATCGGCGAAGTTTTATCTTCCGATTCCAATGTGACTATGTGAATGCCTAAAAAAGTATTCGATGAAATAACTGCGGCGCAAACGTTACACCACCAGTTCGCCGATGACATGTGAGCGCATGAAGGTTTACGATGTCATGCACTAAGGGAGCGGCTGGTGGAAGTGGAAAAATCCACCTTGGTGCTGACGCTACGCTGCCTCACCGGCGGCTCGAATGGTTCATTCCACTTGTCCCCGGTGGCGGATGTGTCGACACAACCAGGTCCGTGATGAAGAGGAAGTAGAGCGCATTCACGACGGTGAGAAGCACGAGCAAGGTGGTGGCAAACACGTACAATTTCTCAAAGTGTTGATCGCCGAAGCGAGAAAAAACGGCAGTTGAGTTTAGGACGATAGCTTGGTTGTGGTGGCAGCTGCACGACCACGTTCATGGTTGCTGCGTCTGGGAAAGTACCGGGAGACGCTGCTTACAGCTGTGCCGATGCAGCTGTCTTCATGCTTCTGTCAGTTTTTCGGAGACTCACAGCGACTCACGGAGGGTACACCGCCTTCTGTCGAACTTTTGGGCAGGCAGCGCGGCCATCTTGAAGGCTTCCGAGATGATAACACTAGCAGAAGTGATGCCACAAAATGAAGTCGTGGCGCGTGCACACGGCCTTCTTCCCCTTCTTTTGTCTCAGAACACGAATGCCCCTGAACCTCCTTGTTCGTAATCACCTTCTCTTGTGGCACACACCCACTGTGGTGACATTTTTAATGGTCTTCTTTTTTCTTTCTGCTACAATGCCTTCCTGCCACAAGTCTTTTGCAACATCACTGATGTCACTCACTTGCTGAGAGAAATCTAAGAGTTGCTTATAACGGTCATTCTTCTCAATACATTTTGAAGGTGTTTCTCCTTCTTTCATAATTATTTAATTCATACGGATAGTACGCATTAAGGAGCTGTCACCTTAATTAACGACAGAGGTATATGAAAGTGAAAACTGAAAGAATAAGAATAAACAACTTACGGTACACCGGTTATGCTACTTTAAGAGCTTAAAGCTAGCCGTGTACCCTGTTTCATGTACCCTGTTTGTGAAGGCATTCTGTAAAAGCCTTCTATGCCTGCACTTCCAGCTTTTCATTACCATTTGTGTCTAGTTACTTCAGTTCCCAATTTTCAACTATGTTGTAGTTAGCATTAACTGCTTTGCCGTTGATGTTTCCTGAACGAATGTTAACCACCCAATCGTCAAGATTGTAGTTTTTACCGTTGCTCTCACTCCGTTATTACTCAAACTTATAATATGTTTTTCCCCATGTATTACCCTCGTCATGGGCATTTGGGGGTATTTCGAAATAAATTAACTAATAACTAAACTAAATAAATAAATATTGTATAGTTTGTAGAATATAGAGTTTCCTTGGGATTCGAGCACCGGACGCCGACCCTTTAAAAACCCATAAAACTCCACGCGACATCCTCTAAAACCAAAGAGGAGAACGTCTGAGATACCGTCACCCCCATCTCTATTTTGCCAGAGAACAGGCGCGAGATTGGCGTCGAGTACAGAAGAACCCATACCCTCACTTACAAACAAACCACCATGAACATGTATACCACAATATACACAAGCACGCGTCCGTGGTGAATCGAATGGCACTCTCTTCCCCACATTACGTGGGAATGCAAATCACGCCTCATAACGTCACTTCTCCTTTTTTGCGGGTAACATCTCGAACGAGGCTGTGTGAGACCTGGCTTGCTAGGATGGGGAAAGCCAGCTGGCTTTGCTCGACCAATCCCAACGAGCCGCTGAGGCCAGTGGAGCCCTCGACTGACGACCCCGCCCACTTGCCCAGGAATCTTTCAGGGAATAAAAAGAAAGTTTATCTCTCTCTCTCTCTCTCTAAAAAGGTAAATTGAAGAAAAAAGAAAAGAAATCATGTACTTTGTCAACATCACCCAAGTTGCTGGAGAGCGAACGCGGCATAAATAAGTAATCATTCGATCACCATCGTAACACTCAAGCGCTCGAACTTTAAACAAAAAGAAGACGACCACGTGCTCGGAGGTGCCATTTTATGCTCCCCGAAGAAAAACCAATGAACCATTTTCTGCAGTGCACCATCTTCGGATCTGGCATGCAGACGTCTAAGAAGTTCCAACGGAGGCCTCGTGTGGCTGCTGAAAACGAGATTAATGACAGGTCCCTTACAGGAGAAGTTGGAGCCTCTAAGCAGCAGCGAGAGCACGGACGCGACAGCGTCCACTCTAGATCTGACGCAGCCACGAGGACGTCCACGGAACCGGCAGCCATGAACGAGATCACACCGCCGCAGCCGCCGCCGAGGTATCATCCTCAGCTAAGCCGCGACTTGTGCTCTCTTCGGCAACTGTGACTGGGGCCACTTCACTAGCAGTCACCGCCATTTCGGTCGCTCGTGCCATTAGCGCGAACTCTATGTGCTTCATTTTCACCCCGAGGCTTCTCACGTCGACCATCCAACACTTCGGACTCGTCGGATGAATTATTAGAGCCTCCTTGGAGTTGTGGCAGTGTCCCCATCGACGCGGCTACCTGCACTTCCACCTCCCGTCCGCGTGGTGCGCGACATCCAGGAAGACCAACTGCAAACATGAAGAGCACGAACTGGTGACAAGACGTTAACTTAATCTCTGTTGGATAGATGATATTTTTACACTCGTACGTTATGACACAGGAAATTGAGGGTCATATTACAGTGATAAAAGTTTTTCATTGTGGCCTTCTGTGTGGCACTGTGCTTCATTATTATGGTTATTTGCTACACCATTACAGTATGATCATATTTTATGTGGTGTATCTAACGCTTGTAACTTTCAATAGTAGCAACAAAAAAGTTGGACCGTAGCTACTAGATCGCAGAAGCCATAGGCTTTGCAAATACATAGAAGTGTGCGAACAAGACATATTATATTGAGTAGAATAAAAATTGAATATGGCGTTCAAATAAGAAAGTAACACCTTCTAAGAGAGTCCCAAAATTCATCTTAGAGTCCCAAAATTCATGCCCACACTGTGACGCAGTGGGCCATCGAGCAGATACATGCCCGCCCCCGCATCCCGGCCGCTGTACAAGCTGCGGCGTTCAGGTACCTGCTGCTACTCCTGACGGCCCCACGAAACACCAGTGCGTTCTGAGCTGCCTCCTCTGCGGTGGTGGCCACAAGACTGGAGCTCCCGGTTGTGCTGGACGGTTCCGGCAGCCGGTCAAGTCGGGATCCCCACGCGGATCCAAGCCGAGGACAACGAGGGGAATGGGGGGGGAACAAACAGGCTCCGACTCCCAAGACTGGCCCCAAGAAAGCACCAGCCGCCAAGTCGAATAAGCCGGAACCCAAGAAGACCAACACCGGGCACTCCACCAATGTAAAGTCTGGGACCCCGTCGGAGACTCCTGTCTTAGTCAAGGACTTCCCACCCTTGACACCCGTCCAAGCACAGGTGAGCTGTTGGGGTGGGGCAGTCTCCGGACCTTCCCCTTCTTCCTCCCCTACCGAAACCGCCCTACAGCAGCAGATAGGGGAGCTTAGGCGCCAGAACCGAATTCTTGCGCGCAAAATTCAGGAATTAGAAGCCAAGCAGGTCGGGTCATCCGAGCCAGTGCAGGAAGCCGAGGCAGAGGACGGGGATGACGGCTCTTCCGTCACATCCCGCCTCACTAGCGTCTCGCGGCAGACGCGGACACGGAAGTTGGACCAGCTTCCATTACCATATCCATCGGTCGCATCGAGTCCCTAGAGCGTAAAACCGAGCAATTAGAGGCGAGCGTGGCAGCCCTCCCCACTCAAGTCATATCGGCAGTCCGCGAGTCCTTTCAGGACATGTTCACGGCAGACTTAACGCAAGCACTTCCCGAAATTGTGGCGCAGGTCTCTAACTCAGTCCTTAAAGCCGTGCAGCTCTGAGTTATCACCCAAATTAAAAACACCACTCAGAGCGACTCCCCGCAGGTTAAACGCAAGTCGGCCTCCCGTCAGGCAGCAGAATAAGGCTTTTCGGGGCCGGCTCCAGGTCCGGACCGGTCCTCTGCACCGTAAATAAATACTAAAATAAGGCTAGCCGATCTAACAAACAAGCTAGATATCTAGAAAAATTTGAGATTATACAATGGAACTGCAGGGGTTTTAGAGCCTGGAAAAAACGGTCGCACCTCCAGCTCTACATGCAGTCCGTCGGAAACATACCCGCCTTGCTTGCTTTGCAGGAGTCCGGTTTGGACATTAAATTCTCTGGCTATAGCACTTTCCAGGGGGGGGGGGGGAGCTCGTCATGACCCCTGGTGAACAAGGCATATACCGCGATTCAGATCGATTTAAACTTAAGTACTGAACAAGAATACGCAATGGTCAAAGTAGTGCTTCTCAGACGTCGCGACCAGTCAATACACATCCTAAATATATACAGCCCCCCGCATAAGCCACGCGTAACTTTTAGCGAAATCTTCCTCCGGGCGATCATGTTGGCAGACAAGGACCCCTTAGTGATGGTGGGAGACTTCAATGCTCCCAGCCTTCACTGGGGCTATCACTACGAGAAGGCCAGAGGACGTAAGCTGGCGGAACTTATCTCCACCCTTCGCCTCACGCTGCTCACGGATTCGGCGTACCCCACTCGAGTGGGGAACTCGGTAACCCGTGACACGTGTCCGGACCTCTCTCTCGTAAAAAATGCTAAGGATGCTACCTGGGAGAACTTGGGTGATTCCCTAGGCAGTGATCACTGCCTTCTCCGGGTCACACTCCTGGAAAAGTCAGCTCATAAAAAATGTGATCAAGCCAAGTTGACCGATTGCACCCAATTTTGCAATCAGACTATCCCTCCCGTACTATTTTCTGGAGGCTATGAAGAATGGGCTCAACACGTAAACAACATTGAGAAAAGACTTGTTACTACCCTCCAAACCAACGAAGAAATCCCCGCAGTTGACACTCACCTCCTACACTTGTGGGAGGCGCGCCGAAGCTTAACAAAACGTTGGAAAAAGCAGAAGACTAATCGCAAATTACGTATCCGCATAGCCCAACTCACGGAACAGGCTGCAGCGTATGCTACCCAACTCTCAGATTCAAATTGTATAGCCCGCTGCGACGCCGCAGCTCGTCAGATGAGCTCGAAAGGGACATGGCGTCTCTTTCGCAGTCTCATAGACCCCTCTCAAACGAGAGGGGAGGCGCAGAAGCAGCTCCGGCGAGCTCTGCAAGGGTACCAAGGCACTCTGGCACAGCTTGCGGATGCTCTGTGTGATAGGTATCTCTGTCGTACGGAGGACCCGCCTGGGCCGGCGTACACGTCCTCTGGTAAGCCTAATCACTAACTTGATGCCCGTTTTGAGTTGCATGACCTTAAAGCGGCTTTAGCTAAAGTGCGCAGGGGTACGACTCCGGGGCTGGACCGCATAACAGTAAAGCTGTTGGCAAACCTCCCTGACACAGCCTACCTCCATTTATTGGAATACATGAACGAGATCTGGGACGGCCGTGCGCTCCCTTCCGAATGGAAAACGTCACTTGTGACTTTTATCCCCAAAACAGGCAAGGCCGCAAATACGGAAAATCTGAGGCCCATATCACTGACTTCGTGCGCGGGCAAGCTTATGGAGATGATGGTACGGAATCGCCTCTCCCCATACCTTGAGGGCAAGGGCTTCTTTGCAGACACCATGTTTGGGTTTCGCCCACACATGTCTGCACAGGACGTCCTTCTCCAGCTCCATAGGGCCGTCATACAGCCCATAACTATGCAACACAATGATAAAGCCATCCTCGCCCTTGATCTGAAGGGGGCTTTCGACAATGTTAAACACAGCAGCATCCTGGCTAACTTGAATTCCACTGATTGCGGGGATAAGGCATTTGCATATGTCAGAGATTTTCTCTCTAAGCGCCAGGCACTTCTTCGGATCGAGGACGAGGAATATGGCCCGTACATTATGGGAACACGGGGTATCCCACAGGGAGCAGTGTTATCACCGCTCCTTTTCAATTCCAAGTGAATTGGCCAGGGTGGAAGGCACACAACACGCAGTATATGCCGATGATATTACAATCTGGACCAATGAAGGGAGCCTTGGTGAAATGCAGGAACGCCTTCAGCAGGCCGCATCCATAGTCGAGGCGTATGCCAACGATTGTGGACTCCAATGTGCTCCAAACAAATCAGAGCTTCTGCACGTTAGAGCGAAGCCAAGAGATAAGTCAGCCATACACATCTACCTGTCTGGTGCTCCCATCGGAGAGGTGGAGGAGCTCCGGATTCTGGGCCTGTTCATTCACCACAGACTCAGACCGGACTCCACTATAGCGAAACTCAAGAGAATAGGCGAACAGGTAGGGCGCATGATCCACCACGTTTCCAACAAGTGGGGTGGTCTGCGGGGCAAGGACGCGCTTCGGCTCGCCCATGCCTTTGTGATTAGCCGGATCCTCTACGCCGTCCCATACCTTCGCACTAACAAGCAAGAAGACGAAAGAATAGATGCCATCATTCGTAAGGCTACTAAACGAGCTCTGGATCTCCCGGTGGCCACTTCCCACGCCAAAGTGAGGGCGTTAGGTGTGCTCAATTCCTACCAGGAGTTGCGGGAGGCCCACCTTATGAATCAATATACGCGGCTCATGCAGACGGCTCCCGGGCGCCGCCTGCTGAACCGCTTACATATACAGCACACTTGCACTGCAGAGGAGGCGGATCGTATTCCGGAACTGTGGCGGCATATGCTCTCGGTCTTTCCACTCCCCAGTAACATAGATAAGCACACGCAGGAAAGCAGAAGACAGGTGCGGGCTCGGATGCTTGAGAGGCAACACGGCTCCCGACCTGGTGTATTCTACGTAGATATAGCAGGGCCTTCGCCCACGGAATTTTACACGGCCTGTGTAGTTCACCGGGAAAAGCATGTCAATGGGCTCTCGTTCCGAGCACAAAATCCAGAGCGTGCTGAGGAAGTCGCGATAGCGCTTGCTGCTGCGGACCCCAACTCGAAATTTATCATCACGGACTCCCGGAAAGCATGTGCTCATTATTTGGTAGGAGAGATATCCCCCCTAGCCAGCCAAATTTTAAAACGGGCTCTCGCTTATCCAGCCCCGAAACGCATCGTATGGGCGCCTGGCCATCGGGGCTTACGAGGTAATGAGGCCGCTGATGCGGCCGCCCGAGCGCTTACACACCGGGCTCCTCACCTTGGCTCTTATGACTCGGAGGCCAATACACCGCTGCTGCGGTTCAAATAAATTCTGACCTATTATCGCGACACTCACCGCCTTTACCCGGCTCCTGCAAAGGGGCTGAGTAAGGCGGAAGAGCGAACTCTAAGGCGCCTGCAGACAGGTACTCTAATCTGTCCTGCAATCCTAAAACATTTCGATGCGAACACAGATGGGCGGTGCCCACACTGTGGGGAGACGTGTGATATCTTCCACATGGTATGGGCATGTCCGAAAAATCCCCACCTACCCCCTTCCCCTACTCCTTCCCGAGAGGCATGGGAGACTGCCCTCCTCAACTGCTCATCACTATCTCAACGGGCTCTGGTGAGACGGGCGCGAGTAGGGCCCTCGTCATGCGGTGTCCCGGACTAAGGACGCTGACCATGTAGCCGGGTCATGCTTTTGCCCCGTACCTCTCTCTTTTATAATAAATGTTTTTCATCATCATCATCCCAAAATTCATCAATATCTCAGTGAAACAAACCTTCAGGAACTTTAACAAGAGAATAGCACAAATACTTTTAATCGAAGCGAAATACCACAGTAATGTAAAGTGAGATGAGCTCCTATGCAGCTGCGGCTGTACAGCGGTGCCTATCGTATTCAAAGTCGTACCTAGTTATCAGCTTTAAGAGAGCAGAGTCCACCTCATGGAACAGTGGCTAGGGTGCTAGGCTGCTGACCCAAAAGCCGTGGATTCAATCCCAGTCGCGGTGGTTGCATTTCGATGAAGGTGACATTGTAGAGACCCACGTACTCTGCGTTGTCAGTGCGCGCTAAAGAATACCATGACATTTCAAAAAGCTTTACACCCTTAAGGGTTTATTTTTCTGTCTCATGGCAGACACCCTAAAAACGGGGGGCGTAAGGAAAGTTTTCACCCTACTTTTATAGGTGTTTACTAGCAACCCTACACTATCCGTGAGAGTGGAGTGTAACACATAAAAACGCCCTTGAAACTATGGCAGATACATGGACAAGCATACTTGATCATATGAAGTGCAATTAACGGCACAACGAATGAGCGACAGACAGGAGTAAAGGCTTCATCTTGTGCGCCTCTTCATTTGTGGTCCCGTTCATAGCACTTCATTCCATCAAATATGCACCACCAACTGGCCTAAGCCTCAACTGTTCTAAAGGACAAGCATACATGAACCTTCTTCCCTGCCGCTTATATGGAAGAAAGAAGGTACTGGTTTTACCACTGCACTTATTATGCCTGCACTTATTCAGCTGATAAAATAAGGTGCTGTGGTATTGAATTAGCTGCATAACAGCAGTTTATATATGTGTAGGTTGACTGGGCCAAAAATAAAGTGGGACGTAGCAGGCACTTAACACACACACACACACACACACACAACACCACACCACACCACACCGCACCACAATAATGCAAGTATAGCTCTAGCGTAACGTTGAGCCGAACATGACGTCGAAGTAAATAAAGTGAGCCCCATATGTTCACGCTTGCGTTTATTTAAAGAAAAACTGCAAAAAGTCTAAAAAACAGGACTCTCACAACAATCTTCAAAATTTTGAAATATCCCCCACGACCAAAACATTCTCCTCTCAATTATACTGCAAATTCTTTTGTTTTCAATGCACAAAATGAGGCACCGTGTACCAATCCAGCACTCTCTCACGCGCAGTGACAGAGTGCTGAATGGGTTGAGGCTATGGAAACGACATCGAAATCCTGATCTTCTTATCTCACAGCTTCTGTTTCTCGCTCCAAAGGTGCCGTTACAATATGTTCCCTGCCGCACGTAGGCCTTTGCATTGGTCTGCAATATGCTTTGTCTTGTGTCAGATTTCATAATATAATGCAAAATTCTTTTGTTCATCCCACAGCTCTTCAAGGTGTTATTGGTTACAGAAATTGTAACTGTCACACCATGGCACTAAATAAATTGAATTTGTTATGCTAGTCTATCAATTCTTTTGCAGTTAGAATATAGCGTGTTTAACGTTGAGTTCTTGCCTACTATAGCAATAGGTCTTCAAAGCATAATGCTGCTTGTTCTGCATGTGAACAGTTCTTGTCCAGAAATACCATCTGCTTTTGTGATTCGTAAAATATAGGTGTGAACAAAGGTGATTTACGTAGTAGATACCACAGTGCTTTAAACTCTGAACATTGCAGCTGCTACAATAGTTCTTTTTTTGTACTTTCTTTTCAGACATACAGAAAGGAGCCAAATGGAGCTGTTCATGGGGCCATGCACACAGTTTTATTAGCAGGATTTAAGCAGTTTTTACAATTATGTTTCTGAATACATCTGCCAAAGTTGTGTTCCAAGAAGCGTGTAATAGTGCATTTCATAGTTAATTTTGCATGCTGCAGCAGGTATGACTCACACATCTACAAGATAAAGCAGCACAGTGCATATACACAAACTACCTTCACATACACTTTGAATTTGTGGCTTAAATGTAAATTGTTTACTCGGACCTTGCACAACAATTAATAATAAATTGACATAAAATCTTTGCCATCTATGCAGGTCGCTTTCTCAGTATATGCTGGCAATAAGTGTACAACGTTCAACCAGTCCACTGGTCACGTATTTTCTTGTAAATATTTATAGATAGAAGGCCGGGGTTGTTGATATCTGATACATGGTAACGAATGGACCACAACTCCAAAAATTTTATGTTATCTCACCTCTGTACACAAGGTGGCATAGTCAAATTGTTCAGGCAGCAACTACGTCTTCTCACTCAGCAGCGTTCAACAAGCTCCGTGTCAGAACATATTGCATGAAAAACTTAAGCAACATCCTCTTTACGTTCTTTAACTTTCGGCGACCATTTATATTTGTTTTGCCCATGGAAGTTGCGTCGCAATCTTTGCATTATACTTTACCAATGACCTCACTCAACTCTTCAGTGCTTTTTGGTATACCTTGGGATATACGTTCACGGACCGCACATCTGCGCATGGTCAGAGGAAGGTCGTCTACGAGTTACTTTGGGGACGCCACTCCTGTTGGCAAAATTGCCAGAAAGAGTTCAGAGGTTTAAAGATGGCAAAGAGGAGATGCTGCTATTGCCACCAGTGCAGCTTGTTCCAAGACTGAGTTTAACTGCTGAACAACAAGGCATAGCTTCTGTGTAAACAGTGCTTAAAGTGGCTTGGATACAGATCGGGGGGGGGGGGGGCTAGAAATATTGGTTTATTTGTTGTCAACCATTAACTTCCAAGAACATCATGTTCACGACGATGTATATTGCTAAAGAACTGGTCAACCTTCACTAACTTGTTGCCAACATATGCTGCAATGGCCACCTGCACATGTGTGAACACTTCCATGCAACTTTATGAATTGCAAGTTCAAGTAAACTTTTTACACTGACTATTTCACACGTATTTTGGAACATCTTTGCATGTACGCCCCGCCGCGGTGGTCTATTGGCTAAGGTACTCGGCTGCTGACCCACAGGTCGTGGGTTCGAATTCCGGCTGCGGCGGCTGCATTTCCAATAGAGGCAGAAATGTTGTAGGCCCGTGTGCTCAGATTTCGGTGCACGTTAAAGAACCCCAGGTGGTCGAAATTTCCGGAGCCCTCCACTACAGCGTCTCTCATACACATATGGTAGTTTCAGGACATTAAACCCCACATATAAATCAATCAATCTTTGTATGTACAGATTGGCTCAACAAAAAGAAATCTGCGAAATGGGGAAAGGGGGAATGTCATGTGAACATAGCATGGGCAAATTTTTGGCCTTGTTTGTGTAACATTTTCATAAAATTTAGCGTAGCACTTCAAATCACAAGGATGATACAAGATTGTGTATGTTCAGCCTGTCCTATCTTTATCCTTTCAGTGTCGCGATTGGCTCTATACACATGTCATGTGCTCTTTGTGCCTTTGTTTGCTGCACACTCCATTCTTGTGTTTCTTGTGTAGAGTTTTGTTAAACTGGACTCCTGTTCAAATTGGTGTTGTGTACAAACCAAACAGGTACTTTAGGGAGCTGGCCATGAATGACTGCATTCATTTCACAAAATTATGCTGCCTGAGCGAAACATAGTATGTTGTAATCATTCTATGAACCCTGTGTTCACTTGCAGATGAAGGTGCCCCCAGAAACTAAATTAACAGCGTGTCCAGCCAACAAAACTCTCCGTCAAATAACAAAAATAACTTGCATTCACAGGCACGGAGAACGTAAAGGAAATCCTCCATTGCTATATTTTGCAAGCAGGCTGCATGGCACAGCTGTGGTGCGGCATACTGTTGTGCGCAACAATACAGCAGAATGTTGTGCAGAACAATACCTCGTTCTTAGCTGCTGCGTCTGGGGAAGTCCAGGGGAACGACGCCCACTGCGGCGCCGATGCTGCTTTGTCCGTGCGTATGTCAGTTCTTCGGGGACTCACTGCGAGTCACGAAGGATACACCGCCTTTTGTCGAGCTTTTCGGCAGGCAGGCTGGCCTCCTTGCAGGCTTCTGAGACGATAACACTAGCCGAAGTGGTGGTGGTGGTAGTGGTCAGAAGATGAGAAAAGGCACCTAATTTCTGCAACCCGGTCGGGAGCACGGCACAGTGCCTGAGCAGAAGTGATACCACAAAATGGAGTCGTGGCGCATGCGCACAGCCTTCGTCCTCTATTTCTGCCTCAGAACACGAGTGCCCCTGCAATTTCTTATTCTTTATTGCTTTAGCTGCAAAATTTTACACCCTAAAAGGTGTAAAAGGGGTGTATGCATTAAAAGCACCCTTATGAACGCCTTTTACACTCCCATTTAAAAATTTGAGGTGTTCGTGGAAAAAACACCGTCAAAACAACCCATTTACACCCTTATATTTGGGGTCTTATGTACAAGGCTATAAATACACGACATTTTCAGGCAGTTTTGCTTATATTGTTAGTATACATCAACCATCTTGATACCAGCAAGGCTCCTACAACTATGCTGATTATGGGTCTAGTAATGATTCGAAGCAGGAAGTAATGTGACCAAAACACAGTTTTAATCGATAAAGCACGCAAACTACCATAAGACGGAAGATACCACAGGAGCGCCGCTTCTCCAATAGAGAAAGAGCCAATTCTCTTGTATCTGTTTCTTTCATCTGTGTCATTTGCGGGATTAGTCAACACTCACAAAGTGCACTAACTTGCCTGGACAAGGTAATGTTGCGCACATTGGCATAGCAATGCATGGAACACTCCCTCCTCTCTCCCTCCATCCTCCATATGACCGAAGCTTTCAAAGCTTGAGGTAAAACGTCCACCGCCTGCAAAAAAAAATCTGCGCAGTTGTTTAGCCAAAACGACCATGTCAACAGGCCGTCGGGTCCCTTACAAACGAACATTGACGTGATATATTATTAGCAGGCACGTTTTATTTATTTACTGCAGGAAATATTCCTCTTCATATGTCCTTAAAAGGGCGTCATGAAAATTAGGAAGAGGAAAGCCACCATAAAGAAAAATGCAGAGTAAAAAATTTCGGTGAGTTTGTGCAGCCTTGCTCACAATGACGGGAGCCTTGTTGACTAAATTGCGATCGAAGCTATCGTCAAGGAAGCCGAAACACATTCTTCACTTTTTTTCTCTATCTCTTTTCTATGTGGGCCCCCTTCTTTTGATTTAGGTTACTTCCCCAGCAGACGCGCTTCGGTCAAAGCTTTGGCTTTGTAGGTAGTGAGAAATCAACAGTGATGAAGTGTTTTCAGCCGCGGTCTTGTTTCAAGTACTGCAAACTAAGTACAAAATTATTGTCGTGATGTGAAGACAGAAGTAGTATTTAACAAGTTGAAAAAATAGCAGCAGGTCAGTCTTTTTATTTACCGCGCGCCAGAGCGTTCCTCTTCTTTCTCGTTATTGCTTTCTGCAATGAAGCGTGCAGATGCGCGTATGCACTGTCGTATTCGTTTTCCTCGCAGCACGCACGTGGCAATGTGTTCTCATCGAATAGTGTGACGGCCGATGCATTCAATGTTGTGAGGAGGAATGTCTTTACCGAAATGAAAGTGTTGTTAAGAGAGAGAGAGAAAAAAAACTTTATTAAAAAGTCAGTCAATTGTTCAGGCATGGCCCGTCGCCCCTAGCTGTCGGCCGGAATCCCTTGGGACGCGGCAGCAGCAAGGGCTTCACTGATGATGTGGCGCTGGACGTTGGGATCTGGGCTGCAGAGCAGGGCCTCCCAGGATTCTACAGTGTGAGAACCGTCGTTTTGACTTCAACATGTCCACACCATGTGGACCAAATTCGCTACCTCATCACAAAATTTACACTGGGACTGGAAAACTGCGGGGTGCCATTTGCTGTAAAGTGCGCGGTTAGGAAAAACCCCGGTCTGTAACTTTCGCCACAAAACCTCGTTTTTCTTACTTAGTGAGTTGTCCGCTCTCGGGTATACTTGCCGATTCAGCCTGTAGTGTGCGACGATTTCATGGTATGTGCGCATATAGTCGCTTCTTTGTTCGGTAACTTGGGAGGTTCCAGGGGTCTACCGGTAGGTTAGACCTCAGGCGACCGAATCAGACTCCTCGTTCCCTCTAAGTCCTTGGTGAGCTGGAGCCCAGACAAGCAAAACCTGCTCTTTGGGTACTCCTACCATGTTTAATATACGGACGGCAGTCTCCGTCACCCTTCCCGATTCATAATTTCTCACAGCGTTTTTGGAGTCGCTGATGACCACCCTAACCGCCTTTTGGCTGATTGCCAAAGCTATGGCCACTTCCTCGGCCGCTACAGTCTCCACACCAAGGACTGTGCAGCACGCAATCAGGCCACCATCTTCCTTGACCGCCACTGTCGTGTGTGCCGCTTTGTTTTCATATTCCGCAGCGTCTGTATACGCGACGTCCTGTCGACCAGTGTACTTGGATTGTAATGCCTCTGCCCTGGCTTTACGCCTGCCTTCGTGAAAGGTAGGGTTCATATTTCTGGGTAGCGGAGGTATTTTTATCCTGTCCCTGATCTGTATCGGTATGTCTTTTGAACGCGCTTGCTCACGCGTGGGCTCATAGCCTAATCTCTTTAATATTGCTCTCCCCGTTTTAGATCCGAGTAGTCTTTGATGTTGTGCAGTCACAGTAGCCTCAATTAGCTCATCGAGTGTGTTAGATACCCCCAACTTCATAAGTCTGTCAGTTGACGTGTTTGGGGGAAGTCCGAGCGCGACTTTCACACTTTTCCTGATAATGGTGTCGAGTTTACCCCGCTCCAATCGGTTTAATTTGAAATAAGGTGCCACGTACACTATCCTACTTATTATGAAGGTCTGCACTAATCTAAGAAGGTTCGCCTCCTTTATCCCAGCATGTCTGTTTGCTATTCGTCTGATGAGACGACATGTCTAATTAGAACTGGCTTCCAACCTAGCAAGAGTTTCAGAATTCTTACGGTTCGCCTGAATCCTTAGTCCAAAGACACGAATACTGTCGACCGCGGGGATCTCTGCGTCATTAACATACAAGTGGATGTCCACTTCAGGCCTGGTGTGGAGCCGCCGTTTTCCGGCGGGCTTGAGGAAGAGTGCTTCTGACTTTTCGGCTGAGCATTTAGGTCCTTTGGGCTCCAGGTACTCCACGATTTTATCAATGGCGATTTGCAGAGAGCCTTCAATTTGGCCGTCACTGCCCTTGTTCATCCATAATGTTATGTCATCCGCGTAAATTGTGTGATTTAGGTTCTCAATATCCTTCAACTGTACAGGCAGTTTCAACATCACAATGTTGAAAAGGGTGGATGATTACACCGAGCCCTGAGGTGTCCCCCTGTTGCCTAATTTAATGTCCTCGATGGATTCTTTCCCGATTTTTAAAGTGGCTGTCCTGTTAGAAAGAAAGTCCTTGACGTAGTCATAAACTCGCTTTCCGACGTTTAGGGAGCTCAGATTCTCCAAGATCGATACGTGCATCACGTTGTCAAATGCTTTTGCCACATCTAACCCCACTATAACTTTTGTGTCTCGCGCTGGTTTGTCTATAATTTGGTCCTTGAGCTGTAGCATCACGTCGCACGCTGATAGTCGGGGTCGAAAACCGATCATGGTGTCCGGATACATACCATTGTCTTCCATGTACCTATTAAGCCGCGTCTGAACGACATGCTCCATGAGCTTACCTACACAAGACGTTAACGATAATGGCCTAAGATTCTCGAAACAGAGTTTTTTACCCGGTTTAGAAATGAAAATTACATTTGCGAGTTTCCACTCCTGCGGTATCGTCCCTTTTCCCCAACACTCCTGCATGTACGTTGCTAGGTTAGCGATGGACCTATTGTCTAAGTTACAGAGCATTTTGTTGGTCACTCTGTCCGACCCTGCCGCTGATCTAGTCCTTAGCCGATTAATCTCCGCTCGCACCTCATCCAGGGAGATAGGGGCGTCTAAGGCTGCGTTTTCCCGTCCTCCATAATCTGGGAGAGGTTCGGATCCGGCGGGATTAATGTATCTGCTCCGAACTTCTTCTAATAGTTCCTTACTAGTGCCTTCAAATTGGTGCGCCATCCGTTCCAATTGCTGTTTAGGCGCTGTCTTCGTGCTCTCCGGATTTAAAAGGTTACGAAGAAGTCGCCACGTTCCGGACGTACTTATATTCCTACCCATCTTCTGACAGACGTTCCCCCACCTTTGCTTCGTGAGCGTGATGGCCTGCTCTTCAATTTTCTTGTTTAAAGCCGCTATTTTTCCTGATACTCCGATCCCATCTCCTCTGTTGGAGTCGGTTTTCCAAAGCTTTCTTTTTCTTCCAAAGATTTACTAATCTCGTGTCTACCAGTTCGTTGTCCTCCTCGGTTTCAACCACTTCAGTAGCTTCCTTAACAGTACGTAACACCCCATCGCACCACTCGGCAATGGGAGTCGGGTCACCCCTGAGGTCCCTGAAAGAGTCCCAATTTACGGCCTCTACCCTTCGTTTCCGAGGTGTTGCCGGGCCTCCTTCTACTACTATTTCTGTGATCATGTGATCACTGCCTAGGTCCTCGTTTGTGTTGCACCACGTGGCACTAGTGCCGCTCCCCGTCAGAGTAAGGTCGGGTGGGGTGTCAACCGCGACACTATTTCCCTTCCTCGTTGGCTGCAACGGGTCGGTTATTAGATCCATATTATGAGTTTACATGTCATCCCACAATTCCCTGCCCTTAATTAAGGCCTGCTTATATCCCCATGCCATGTGGTGATTGTTGAAGTCACCAACGATCAGCAATGGGTTGTTCCTACTCTTACGTCGCGTACAAGCAAAGAGATCCCCAAAGTCACATCGCCTTTGTCTGGGAGAGCTGTATATATTTAATACGAACAAGCTAGCGTTTTTCTTTTTTGGGGTATTAGTTCTATGAGAACATGGTCGATGTGTGCATTACCAATGCCATGCGGCACCGCCGTAACGTTTCACCTGACCAGGGTGACCACCTGCGTACTCGTGCCTTCGCTTACATAGGATTTATAACCCGGCAATCTCGCCTTTCTCCCACATTCCTGTAAAGCTATAACATCCGGTCGATCCCCTTTCCTCGGGAATTCCTGCAGAACCGCACGCTTGCGCGTGAAGCCTCTGAATTCCACTGCCAAACGGTGTTCTTACTGAATCTGTGAGCCATGATTGCCACTAAGGTGATTCATCGGCCTGCCTAATACTTGTTGGGCGAGCTGTTCATTCGCCCAATCCCTCTTCGCGAATTCTGTTTTAGGTTCCTCGGTAAGTTTATTATCCCGCTGATGCAACTGCTGTGTCAGACTTTGAAACATCTCGAACATTCGTTTCTCGAAGGCCTTACGCCATTCATCGTCCTGGGTAGATTTCGCTTCAATGTTTGCCTCCAGTTGCGCTATTTTCATGTCTATCACTGTCTCTACGTTCTCATCTATTATGGGCTTTTCCGCTTCTTTTGCCCTCTTTTTCGCTGGAGGTGGAGTAGTGCTCTGCTCCTCCAGCCTTTCTATATTTTGATTTGGTGGCATTCGTGGTAGGGAAACCGGTGTTGTGTTAGACGACTTAATAGGTATTTGAAGCTCCCCTATTTGCCGACTCATCATTGCTAGCTGCTCTTTAAGCATGCGATTCTCTTCCTTAATGGTTAACATTTCTTCATCGCGTTTATCCTGGGAGGCCCTATCTGCCCCACCCACCGTGCGGTTCGGCGACGTGGGTCTCCCACTGTTGAGGACAGCACTGCCGGAAGTCCCCTCGTTTACTGGACCAGTCATTGGTGGCAGCTCTCCTTCTTGTCTTTCCGGTAGTCTTGGGAAGGAACCTGCTCTTCCTCTTGACCCTTTCCGATGCTTCGACCGGCTCCTGGGCCGTTCTTTGATCTCTTCCATTCTGCACGTTTGTGGATCGGCGTCTTTCGCCTTCCACTGTTCTCCTTCCATTCGCCGCCAGGCCTCCCACTGTCTCTTCTTTACTGTATAAGGGGTCCTGAAAGCTTCCTTGCATTTCCGATCTGCTGTCAGATGACCTTTGCCACACAGCTTACACTTGGGCTCACATGCATGGTCCTCGGGTGGAGCTGTCATTCCGCATCCCCGGCAGCGAACATGGTCGCTGATACACACATCTGATCTGTGTCCTAGCTGGCCACATCGGTAGCACACCTCGTATCGTTTCTTATAAAGCACGCACTTCAACGGTACGCCGTAACAGTTCATCCACCTGGGCACTGTGTCATTCTTGAAGATGATGACCGCTGAGCTTGAGTTCCCCAGCTTCCTAACACCAAGTATCGGCGGGTTCATTGAGTTGCCGAAAGCCTCTGTCAGTTCCTCTACTGACAATCTCGGGTCGATGCCGCGCACCACACCCCGCCCGCTATCCTCGTGCGGCGCCAGGTACGTCGTGACGTCGTAGTTCTTGCCTTCAATCTTGATAGACTTATTCCTGGTCCCCTTCCAGACAGTGTCTATGTCTGGAGTGCTGAAAATCAGGGTGGCTTGCTTGTCGTTTACAATGAGCACATCCTTTTTTTGTCCCTTAATCCACGGAAATTGCGCTGCCATGCGCACCGCGTCACTGAGCCTGGTGTTCGGAACTTTTGCGAGCGCCAGCCCGCACTTTGGACGAATGATTATCTTGTAGTCGTTCGCCGGCAACCGCGGTAGGTACGACGCAATCGAGCGCTCCGCGATCTTGCGCCCCAACGTTTTGTATGCTGCGTTCGCAGCCGCCGTCTTCTTCCTGTCTTCGCCGGGCTCGGCTCCACTTTCTGCCCGGGCGTTGCCATCTTGGCGTCCCTGTCTGTCACCTCTAGCGGAGTCACGCAGCTCTTTAACATGTTTTCCAACTTTCGTGATCCAGTCAGCGGTTCTAAATTCTTCAGGGGTAATTTCAGTACCCTCCACGGTCACCTCCATTGCCGTCGCGTCTCCACAACAGGGCTCTGAAACGAACGCCGGGGGCGTCGGCCACCACCGAGCCGCCGCGTTTGTTCACCGCTAGCGCTAGGCTTTGCTGGGCGGAGACGCAGTCGACACCAAAATAGCCATAAAATGTTCCAAAACGTACTCACAGTCCTGAAGTCATGGTCTAGATGATCCCTAGAACTTCAGGCAGGCGATTATAGGATTTGTTTGCTGTAACTGCACAATTTTCACCAGACCAAACAACGTTCTGCGGAGCTGATGCGAGGGCCACCAGGGGGCCAGGGAGTTCGGATGTGCCTCGCATCAGCTCCACAGAAAGTGTTGTTAAAATATTGCCTGCGTGACCCTGAACGCGCAGTTCCTAAAGACCCACGGAGCTAAGCCAAAGCCATCAGCTTTGCTTTTTTTACCAGTATTCACTACATTAAGTCGGTGAAGGTACACTAAACATTGCTCTTAATATCTTCACTGCGATTCAAATGCACTGTTAAAGAACGAGTACAACGCAACAGATCACTGCCGCAAAAAAGAAAGAAAAAAAGCGGAGCCCGCGCAATCAGTATAGGGCCGGAGCTAACGTTAAACTGCATCTAGCCTGTGTGAGAGCGCCACCGGTGCCATCAAGTCTAGTCACCTAGACAGCCTCGTCAGCCCGGGATTGCTGCGCGCATGCTGTGGGCGCAGAGCGCGGTAAAGGGACCGGCGTCGTATTACATGTCACTGCGTGCGCTGGCGAAATACCCTCCCGTGTGTGTGCGTGTGGTGTGCGTGGCTTCTCGATCGGTAGAGTTTATTTGTCGGTGCTTAGTTTGAAATGTGCCTGCGCTCTCTGCTCGACCTAGAGCACTGTACGGGCCTGATTTTTTGGCCCAAACCCAGCCTGAGCCCGCTTTATGAAGCCCGCGCCCGTGGTTCTAAGCCCGGCCCAGCCCGGGCCGGGCTGTACATGACCGACCGCAGCCAGAGCCCGGCGTGGGCCCGGTCGTACATGACCAACCCCAGCCCGAGCCCGGCCCGGGCCTGAGGTTTAAAGCCCTATCCAGGCCGAGGCTCGGGTGTTCATTGCTACACTTGCTAAACTTATGATTAGGCCTGGCCCGGGCCCACAAGAGAATATTAGTTGTTGACTATGATTATTAATCATGCTGTTTGCTTTGCAGCGGGAAATCAGAGGGAAAATTTAGTGCGCACAAGCGTTGAAATGTTGCTTTGCCCACGGTGATAACTCAGTGGTTAAGCTGTCTTGCTGTTAAGTAGTAGGACGTGGGTGCAATCACCACGGCCGCGGGGGCCGCATTTTGACAGGGCTAAAGGCAAGAACACCCGTGTACTTATCTCTAGGTGCACGTTAAAGAACTCTAGGTGGTCGGAATTGATCCGGTCTCCACTACAGCGTGCCTCTTAATCATATCGTGGTTTGGGAGCATGGAATAGATGAAATATTTCCTATATGTCACCTGGCAAGTTATTAAATTATAAGTATAGGTAAATTAAAACATAGCAACAAAATTTATTGAAAAGTGTACAACTAACATCAAAAACAAATAGAATCAAACCCGGGACATTTTCCTTGATTCTCTTTTCTACAATCGCGTTAGAAACATTATTTACATAGTTTTTATGGGGGTCTTTATTAATAGTTTCTTGCAGCAAGATAAAAAACTTTAATGTTATATATTGTGAACAGCCAAAAGCAGACGAAATATGTATTTTTCGTATTTTACTGCTGTCATAGAAACGTAATCGCCACTTACAATGTAGTTATATAATCAAGCTGCTACACACCATGCTTGATGCTATTTCAGATAAAAGGTTTCATCCTTCTTTGTGAAACAAAGACAGAAAATACACCTAAAATAACACTCAATGACACAAAAAGACCGCACTTGAAAACGTCCACAGAAATACGAGTGCGAAAAGGCTAGAAAAGGGCAAAAGTTTACATGTTTTTGTGCACAATAGCAAGTTGTCCAGGCTCTCCGGCTTCAAGCAGGTCCTCCTGTTTTGGAGTACGTATCCAGCTGCACTAAAATTGCGTTCACTGCTGGCGCTCGTGAATTGGATGCAAAGTACTTTTTTTGCAAAAAAAATGAAAGCCCATGGTATTTCCTACAATGGGCTTCCAACCATTCAAGCAGTTTTTTAATGTCCTCACACGAGTCAATGTCCCGAAGGTAACTGCAAGCTCACTCTCGAGTGGTTGAGTTACCGCAGAATCGCGCCACTCTTTAAATTCATCAAGAGACGTACGCTTCACTGGTAGTTCATAATCAGGATGATCTGTGCAGGTTTCTTCCTGTGGCGAACGCAGATGTACATCGATTAACAATTCGCGTACTCTCTCATGAACACTTTTCCTCTCCTGCTCATCAAGAACGCGGAGATGGCGCAAAAGCGGCCACAAGAACGTTGCCACTTTCTGAAGCTCTTCTATGGGCAATTTTATTTGAAGGAATTCTAGTGTCCCCGGCTTGAGCTGGCACACTTCTCCTTAGTCTGTATAATCAACAGTAAGTTGCATCTTCAGTTTTGTGTAGTACATCAGTACAAGGGGCAGCGTTACCACTTTATCCTGCTCAAGCTTTTCGCTGACCCTTTGAAGGGCTCCAAGAATTTGGCGACCTCCGTCAACAAAGTCTTATTGACATCTTCCAAGAGCAGATTTCCCCTTGAATCTAGGAGGTTCTCTATCGCATCGTACTGACTTAGCACGGGCTTGATCATGGCGAGGTTTGAATACCACCTCGTGCATATCTCCTAGCCCACAGTGTGTGGTAGCTGGCTCGTCAGTCCACTCTGTTTTAAAAAGTCACGACAGCTTTCACTTGTTGCAGTTGTTCAAAAGGTCGGAAAGTTCCTGAGCAAGGTATTAAACGCGTTCCGAAGAACGGTGTTCAGGACGTGCGCGCAGCAGTTCATCCTCGCATACGGACGCAGTGCGCTAATTATGTTGGCACCCCGGTCGGTCACGAACACCACATTGCTCAACATGCTTTCATCAATCCTCAGCTTAGCGCTCTCACGTACAATCTCCTAACGGATGTTTTCTCCCGTTTTTCTTTCGGAGAAAAGGTCACTAATGAACAGAACAACGCTCCTCAGTTCCCATTTCACACTTACCTAATGCGCCGTTGCAGTGGTATAGGCAATTTTTTGTGGCCGACAATCTACATGTCAAGTGTCATCGATCAGCAACCTTCCTGTATCGCTGACTGAATCTCAGGCATCACCACTTCTCGGAGTTCATTTGCAACTTCGGTCACCCTGCGAGACACCGCTGTAGGATGCGGAATCACGGTCCTCGCGTATATGCTCCCGTACTTGGTACCGATAGCAATCAGTTCGTCGGCAACATTTAGGAATCCCTCATCGCAAACAACGTCAACTGGCCGCATATATTTAGCACACCACTTCACGCAAGCAGTCGTCAGTTTCCCCTTAACGGTAGATGGAACATGGGGTTTCTTCTCAGAGAAGAACGAAGAAATGGCAGTGGTGTCACCCGCAGCCTTGCACTTTTGGCGGTTCAGATGCGACGTCCCTGTCTTCCCACCATCATATGCGAAGAAAGCTTTGCAGCTTTTGCACTGCACATGTCCTACTGGTGATAAGGTGTGCACGTCAACAACTTGCTGGAATTGTTTCCAAACCTGGCTTTTCTTAGCTTGCTTAGCTTCCTCCGTCTAGCCGGGTGTCGCCTAGCAACGGAGGCTGTATTTACTCTCTTGTTTTTACGCGCTTCTTCCCAAGCGTGCCTCTTATTTCTGCTCACGCATGAAGAGTTATCAAATCTCGCAGTGGTGGCTGCAAGGCGGTAGGGCCTTCATTTTCCAGATGGCGCGCATTACACGTGCCAGCCCCTTCAGATGTTTCAGGTGTGCGCCTCGTCAAGACAGTTACGAGCTCGCGATGTCTGCGAAAAGTTATATCTCCTAATTCTCTGACAGCTCAAGCGAAAATTAATATGATGCTTTGAAGGTGATTTAGCGCTTACAATTTGACCAGAAGGATAGCCACATTCAATTCGGCCTACATATTTATAGGCGCAACGAAGGACGCAAACAGCAAATATCTTTTTTTTTACTTACAGATTATGCCGTATGTGTCAACCACAAATAAAAAAACGAAATCTTTCTTGCTCCCGCAGCCTGAAGCCCCGGCCCGTAGCTTCAAGCCCGGGGCTTCAAGCCTGGTCCCGGCCCAGGCTCACACTTTTGAGCCTGGGCCCGGCCCGGGCTCACCTGAAAACGCTTTAGACGGCCCGACCCGCGGGCTAGGCCGCGCCTGGGCTTTCGGACCGGCCCGGGTCCATGCAATGCTCTAGTGTGTACACAGGCCGAATCACCTACTTGAACGGTGAAAACACTTGTTTAAGCATAACTGCTAACGTTCAAGCATATTTTACTTTATTCCGCTTGTTTTCATTATGTGTGACTTTCATAATATTCTTGTTATTCAGAGTTATATTGCCGTCACCTCGCTTTGGCGTTCAACTTCGCTAAGAACTTCATATGTTTAAGGTATTTTCGCTATGTGAAGCATATTTTTACGTAAGGTGAGGTAACTTAAGGGGGTTTGCAATGGGCGCTGAGACCGCGATCACAGAAGAAGCAACGTCGTCTTCCTTCTCTACCCACGCTTCCCTTGCTTTTCGTGGTAGTGACACTTCGTATCATTCCTCCTGTCTCAGACGAAGCCCTCTGGGCGAGTCATTCTTGTATTTTTCGTGTAAATGGCTTCAGGCGGGCACCATGCGTCCCCTCTGTCTTGCATGAACGTCGGCCACTAGTGGTGACACGTGCAATCTCATAGCTGAGCTCGCTGAGACGATGGAGTATCACGAACGGAACGGCGTAGTGTGCCAGTAGCTTTTGGCTCAGGCCACGTCTGCGTATTGGGGTCCACACCCACACTAGATCACCGGGGGCGCAGTTTACATGCCAGTTTACATGCCAGTATTGACTGTCGTAGCGAGTTTTGGAGGACACTTCCGCGGCCAGTGTTCGTAAGCAGGCAAGTCGACGTGTCTCTTCCGCACGACACAAAGTTTCCGCGATTCTGAAGTCGTCATGGACTACAAAAGTAAATATAGTGTCCAGCGTATGTAGCGGTGAGCGCGCGTACAGCACATATCAAGGGCTGTAGCCAGTCGTTTCGTGTTTCGCCATGTTGAAGCCGTACGTGACGAATGGTAATACTTCATCCAAGTTTTTGTGGTCGGAGGCGACGTACATTGTCAACATGTTGATGAACGTTCGGTTTGTGCGCTCAGTCAGTCCGTTAGTTTGTGGATGATACGCAACTGAGAGTCGGAACTTGGAAACACACAAACGAATAAATGATTCCACAATATCAGCGGTAAATTGTTGTACACGGTCACTCATTATCACGCGAGTTGGGCCGTGTAAGAGGATGACTGAATGCAACAGGAACTCCACACCTGGACTGCCGTGGCGGAGGATAAGGCAGCCGTCTTGCAGTACCGCGTCAGGTAGTCAGCGCATACAATTATCTATAGATTACCTTTTGAAGAGCGTGGAAATGGTCCCATCAGATCAATGCCGACCTTTTCAAAAGGGGAACAGGGAGGCTTTACGGACTGCAGGTGACCGACTGGACCTGAGGTGGGCCGCTTGTGGCTCTGACACTGCGTACAGCTGGCCACGTAGTTTTGAATTTTCTTGCAGATTTTTGGCCAATGGAACCGCTCTTTTGTGCGACCAAGTGTTCGTGTGGTTCCTACATGGCCAGAGGTGGGGTCATCATGTGTGATACGCATAGAAGACGTTTGAAGGGATGCAGGAACAACCAGCAGAAAGCAGGCACCCGTCGTAGACACGCTTTCAGGTAAAGAAGACCATTTCGGACGCAGAATTGGCCTTCGCTTATCGACTTTCTTGCTCCAGGAAAGAGAGCTTTCAAGCTTGGGTCAATACGCTGCTCAGCGGCGATAGTCGCGGCATCGGGAAAGCCAGACGACAGAGAAGCGATAAGGTGGTCAAAGTTATCGGCTTCGCAATCTATCGTCGGTAGTGGCATCTTATGGAGGCTATCCGCATAAGCGTGAACGGCCAGTCTTGCCTGAAATGTTGAAGACATATTCTTGCAAACAAATGGCCCGTCGTGCGAGCGGCCGGATGGGTCACAAAGGTTTACCAACCAACACAGGTAATTGTGATCTGGGACGATAGTGAACGGGCGACCACAGATGTATAAGCGAAACCGTCGCATGGCAAAGACTACCGTTAGGCCTTCCTGTTTGGTCACTGTGTAGTTGTGTTGAGGCTTGCTTAAAGAACGACTTGCGTATGCCACGAAATGTTCCTTCTTGCCAAAACGCTGAACGAGAGCGGTGCCGATACCGATACCCCTTGCGTCTGTGTGAATTTGCGTGATCGATGAAGGACTGAAGTGCCAAAGTATTGGCTGCGAAATTAACAAGCACTTCAGCTGGTGAAAAGCGGTATCACAATTGGAGGTCCACTGAAACAGGCTCTTCTTGCGTAGAAGGCTCGTCAGGGTGTGAACGACATCCGCAAACTTGGGAATGAACCAGCAGAAATACGGAAATCTTGCAAATCACTTTACGGTTTCCCTTTATTATTGTTTATATTGCAAACTACTCATTCACGGTGGTCCCACATGTTGGGTTTTGCAGTTTCTTCTATCTAGGTAATCTGCATTCTAGAAAAAATCGCCAAGTTTTTCGACACTCCTAATTAGTTAAACCAAACAAACAGGCAATTCTGTCTAAGTTCATAGTTTCAAGATTAATTTATTCCACACATACAATTTAAATAGAACGGCGGAAGCCCTCTTTACGTGATAATTGTTGTACAGTGCCTGAGCAAACTTAAGCAACCAATAATTAGTGAGCCTCCCTTAACTAGACCAGCTGGCATCAAGCGCCTGAAATCAAATGCAAAATCATGCAATATAGGAGTGACAGTTAGCTCCCCATCGTTCTCGCTGAGCAGTTTGAGCAGTCAGCAATTAGCCATTTGACTCTCAACTGTAGTCGGCTTTTACTTCGTCCTCTACATGATCAGTATTTTCCCATCACTAATGATAAAAAACATAGTACGGAATGTTTTCCACCACCATAACATATAACCATGATAGAGAAGTAGAACATGACACAAAAGGCAGTGATCAAAGCATTTTATCAGCGTAGTTTCATCTTGTACTTCATTTGTGACAATCTGAATGCCTAAAAATGTAATCGATGGAATAACTGCGGCGCAAACGTTACACCACCAGTTCGCCGATGACATGTGAGCGCATGAAGGTTTACGATGTCATGCACTAAAAGGGCGGCTGGTGTAAGAAAAAAAATCCACCTCAATTCCTACACTTCGCTGCCACACCGGCTGCTCGAATTGTTCGTTGCACTTGTCCACGGTGGTGGATGTGTCGACGCAACCAGGCCCGTGATAAAGAGGAAGTAGAGCGCATTCACGACGGTGAGAAGCACGAGCAAGGTGGCGGCGAACACGTACAATTTCCCAGAGTGTTGATCGCCGAAGCGAGCACAAATGGCAGTTGAGCTTGGGACGGTAGCTTGGTTGTGGTGGCAGCGGCGTGACCACGTTCATGGTTGCTGCGTCTGGGAAACCACAGGGAGACGTCGCCCAATGCGGTGCTGATGCTGCTGTGTCCATGCGTCTGTCAGTTCTTCGAATACTCACAGTGGCTCATAGTGGGCACACCGCCTTCTGTCGAACTTTAAGGCAGGCAGCGCGGTCTTCTCGCAGGCTTCTCTGATGATAACACTAGCGAAAATCATGCCACAAAATGAAGTCGTGGCGCATGCACATGGCACTCTTCCTCTTGTTCTGCCTCAGAACACGAGTGCCTATGAAACGTCTTATTTTTGATCACCTTCTCTTGTGGCACACACCCACTGTGGGGACATTTCTAATGGTCTTCTTTTCTTTTCTTTCTGCTACAATGCCTTTCCACCAACACTCTTTTGCAACATCACTAATATCACTTACTTGCTGAGAGCAATCTAACAGTTGCTTATAACTGTCATTCTTCTCGATTCATTTGAAAAGTGTTGCTGCTTCTTTAATGATTATATAATTCATACGGATAATACGCATTCATGAGCTGTCACCGTAATTATATACATAGGTATATGAGAGTGAAAACTGTAAGAATAAGGCTAAACAACTTACGGTACACGGAATATGCTACTTTAAGAGCTTAAGGCTAACAGTATACCCTGCTTCATGTGCCCTGTCTGAGAAGGCATTCTGTAAAAGCCTTTTATGCTTGCACTTCTATCTTTTTATTACCATTTGTGTCTAGTTACTTCAGTTTCAAATTTTAAACTATGTTGTAGTTTGCATTCATTGCTTTGGCATTGTTATTGTTTCCTGAACGAATATATAACACCCAATTGCCAAGATTGTATTTTTTTACTGTTACTCTCACTCCGTTATTACTCAAACTTATTGTTATGTGTCTCCCAATATATTATCCTCGTCATGGGCATTTAGGGGTATTTTGAAATAAATAAACTAATAACTAAAATAAGAAAATAAAAGCTGTATAGTTTGTAGAATATTAGGTTTCTTTGCGATTCGAGCACCGGTCACCAACCCTCGAGGAAAAACGAACACTCCACGCTACATACTCTAAAACCAAAGAGGAAAACGACTGAGGTAGAGTCAACCCCTTCTGAATTCTACCCGAGAACAGGCGCGAGATTGGCATCGAGTACAGAAGATAACATACCCTCACTTACAAAAAAAGAACACCATGCAAATAAGTTCCCCAATATACACAAGCACGTGTACGTGGTGAATCGAATGACACCCTCTTCCCCACATTGCGTGGAAATGCAAATCACGCCCCCAAAATGTCGCTTCTTTTTCGTTAGTAGTAACAACTCTACAGAGGCTGTGGGAGACCTGGCTTGCTATGATCGGGAACACGGGCTGGCTTTGCTCTACCATGCCAGACAAGCCGTTGACGCCAGTGGAGTCCTGGACTGAGGACACAATCCACTTGCCAAAAACCTTTCAGAGAATAAAAAGAAAGTTTATCTCTCTCTCTCTCTCTCTAAAAAAGGTAAATTGAAGAAAACAGAGAAGAAACCATGCATTTTTTTTCCAACATGTCACCCAATTCTACTCCAGTTCCTGGAGAGGGCACGCGGCGTAAAAAAATCATCATTCTATCACCATCGTAATACTCAAGCTCTCGTCCTTCAAAGAAAAAGAAGATGACCACGTGCTCAAAGGTGCCATTTTATGCTGGGTTGTGCCAAGCTACTGAAAATTAAATAAAAATAAATAAAAGCAATTACCGAACCATATCCTGCAGTGCACCATATTCGCAACTGGCATGCTGACGTCTAAGAAGTTCCCACGGAGGCCTGGGGTGGTTGCAGAAAAGCGGAAAACGCGATGTAAGGTTCGACGTCCCTTACAGGAGAAGCTGGGTCTTCCAATCAGCGGCGAGAGCACGGACACGACAGCGTCCACACTAGAGCTGACGCAGCCATGACGACGCAACCGGAACCGGCAGTTATGAACGAGATCGCGCCGCCGCAGCCGCCACCGAAGTATCGGCCTCGGCTAAGCTGCGACTTGTGGTCTCTTCGGCAACTGTGACAGCGGCCAATTTTCTAGCGGTCACCGCCATTTCGGTAGCTCGTGCCATCACCGCGAACTCAATGTGCTTCATTTTTATCCTGAGTCTTCTCACGTCGACCATCCAACACTTCGGTCTCGTCAGATGAATCATTAGAGCCTCCGTAGAGTCGTGGCAGTGTCAGCATCGACGTGGCCACCTCCACTTCCACCTCCCGTTCGCGTGGTGCGCCACATCCAGGAAGACCGACTGCGAATATGGAGAGCGTTAACTGGTCAAAATACGTTAACCTAATCTCTGTTGTATAGAAAATATTTTTACATTCGTGCGTTACGACACAGGAATTCGAGGATCATATTGCAGCGATAAAAGTTTTCTATTGTGGTCTTCTGTGTGGCGCTCTGCTTCATTATTATGGTTATTTGCTACGCCATTATGGTATGATCTTATTTTATGTTATGTAGCTGATGCTTTTAACATTTAATAGTAGGAACAAAAAAGTTCGACCGTAGCAACTAGATCAGCAGACGCCGTAGGCTTTGTAAATAAATAGAAGTGTGCGAACAGGACATTTCATATCGACTCGAATATAAAAATATAAGATGGAATTCAAATAATAAAGCAACACTTTCCAATAGAGTCCTAAAATTCATCAATATCTCATTGAAACAAACCTTTGCAATTTTTAACAAGAGAATATTGCAATTACTTTTAATCGACGAGAAATAACACAGTAATATAAACTGAGATGATCTATGCTACTGCGGCTATACAGCGGTGACTATCGTATTCAATGTCGTACCTTGCCATCAGCTTTCAAAGAGAACTGTCCGCTTCATTGGAACAATGGCTAGGGTGCAAGGCTGCTGACCCAAAAGTCGCGAATACGATCCCAGTCGCGGTGGTTGCCTTTCGATGTGGGCGACATTGTAGAGACCCGCACACTGTGCGCTGTGAGTGCACGCTAAAGAACACCATGGCATTTGAAAAATGTTTACACCTTTAAGGGTGTATTTTTCTGTACCATGAGAGACACACTAAAAGGCAGGGTGTAAGGAAAGTTTACACCATACTTTTAAAGGCGTTAACCAACAAACCTACACGATAGGTGTTAGACCAAGCTACACACGTGCGAGTGGGATCTAAAACATAAACACCCTCAAAACTATGGCAGATACATGGACAAGCAATCTTGATCAAATGAAGTGCAATTAACAGGACAAGGAATGAGAGACAGACGGGAGTAAATGATTCAACCTGTGTGCCTCTTCTTTTTTAGTCCCGTTCAAAGCATTTCATTCCATCAAATATCCACCACCAACTGGCCTAAATCTAAACTGTTCTAAAGGACAAGCATATATGAAATTTCTTATGCAGCTGACAGAAATGAAAGAAAGTACTGGTGTGACCACTGCGTTAATTATACCTGCACTTATTAGGCTGATAAAATAAGGTGTCGTGGTCTTGAATGAGCTGCATAACACCAGTGTACATGTGTACAGGTAGACTGGACAAAAAATAACAAAGTGGGACGCAGAAGGAACTTAACACACACGTGTACACACACACACACACACAAACACAAACACACACCGCACCACACCATATCACAGTAGTGCAAGTAGCAGGCTGTAGCGTAACGTTCAACCGAACATAACATCGAAGTAAAAAAAAGTGAAGCCCATATGTTCACGCTTGCCTACATTTAAAGAAAACCTACAAGAAGTCTGACAAACAGGACTGTCACAACATTCTTCAAAATTATGAAATGTTCCACGTGACCAAAACATTTTTCTCTTCATAATATCGGAAATTCATTGTTTTCAATGCGAAAACTGCCGACAACTTTTTTCAAAAACATTTGTCCTAGTCGGGTCAAATGGCTGTGCGTTTTGGCGTTGAATGGTACATATAGAACAGAAAAATTAAACACGTAGACACAGTAAGTTAACGTAGCACTATTTATGAAGACTTATTTACAACGCACTGTATGTTACAGCATAAACTTCAGCAATAGAAAAATCACAGCATTTGACAATGTAATGCAATTGGGGTTTGAATTTTGTAATGTGAGCGGTGATACACTTATAAATGCAAAACCACAGCTCGTCACTGCTGCTTCCAGAATTACCTTCAGCTGCTGTGACGACTGATCCCTTTGAGAAAAATGGGGCCAGGCTGTTCTTTCTGTACAGTAAATAAATCCCTGAAATCTAAAATAATTAACTAAAGAACAGTGACGATATGTTTCACAAAGAGTGCAACATATACAGTATGCACCTTGCCTGACTAACTGCTTCCTTAGTTATGCGTGAATATAAGAGGAGTGCATCGGGCTACACTGCAGTGAGAAATGCTAGAAAGGGTATACTGCGCAACAAACACCCTAAAAAGCACGCTGTAGAAAAATCTTTGTATCTTCCGTGACGTAGCTCTGAACCTTACTTTACCCTTTTAGCTTGCTGGCACAGGCTAAAAGAAGAGTGCAGCTCTAAGTTGATAAGGTTCCATTAGCTGTATGCATCGTCCAAGTCTAAGTAAATGTTAAGTTCCGTGCTTAGAGTACATATCCATCAACATAGGTACATGTGCTGAATTTTTGATGGATCACGAAAAGCGCATGCAATACTTTTTTATTCTTAGATGAATTCATGAACCCACCAGTCACATTTTTTTAGAATCCACCTAATGCCATTTACGCTCTAGTATTGTGTTTCTGGTGCTCATTTTTGGCCACTGCTGGTGTGTCATAGTTCCGGTGCTCCTTTTTTTAGATCCGCGAATGTGCGTGATGTCATCCACACCACCAGGCTGCAAAAATCTATAGGTAACGCTCTCATATTTCGTGTCTGCCCATGCTATGGACTAATGGAGAGCTTTGGCGCTGGAACCTTCTGTTTTGAAGTTAGCGTCAGTAGCGACTGCATCAGGGCGCCTAACTTTATATCTAGCCTCAAAGTAACGTTCCTGGTTAGTTTCACGTAATGTACGTAGTTATTCATTTCCCTGTGATGCAACTGAGCAGCCACAGGAGCACATGCGTCATTACCATGCATATACCAGCAGGTTGTCGACGTGAGCACAGGGAAAAAATAGCCCCGGATCTGCATGTGCACTGCAAATGTCGCCGAAAGACGAAAGCCTTGCGTCCGGAGAGAGTGAACAAAACATTTATTTGATGTTCTGCGCAAGCAAATCCGTGAATGGTATTCGGGGGCGCTGTGTTGGAGTACCTCGAGCGTGCAGCGGAGGCGAACGAGCGCATCGATGCACGGTGTACACGAGCGCCGTCTGGCATTTATCTTCGAAAACGAAGGAAGGGTTGCGCGCTTAGGAAAACGATACGTGCCATTCTCGGAAGCGATAAGGGGTAGAACGCAAAGCGGCGGATAGGTGCCACCACCGTGCCGTTTTTAGCAAAGTTTTGGGAACACTTGCCTTTTTGAGCATCGCAATGCACTGCCAGTGCAGCGTGTTTAACGCTACGGTATTTAGAATTACTTGTGTTTGCCTTTTTAGTATAAAGACACAAATACAATAAATCTACGTGTGGTTACGGTACCTCAGTTATGCGCAATGATCGCTTGTTATTTGAGTATGGCACAAGTATGAACGCTAAACCTTGAGCCTAATTCGTGGGCGCTGCGGATGGGCTCGGCCGTTTCATGTATCAATGAGAGCGGACAAACAGAAATATACAGACAGACAGACAGACAGACAGACAGAGAGACACACCAAATTTTTCCGTTGAAGGTCCCCAGGAAACACTATCGTCTTTAAAAACTTGGACCTGGTCACCACGAAGAAATACACATCGAGAGCCCATGCTGCGCTATGGGTTATCTGAACAACAGCCAAGCCACCGCCGAGCTCTACGGTGACGAGCCATTCTTGAAAACCGGTAAGCAAAAGTTTACCTAGTCCCCAAACTCCGAACTGGCATAGGCTGTGTTTATGGGTACCGCAGACGATATATGAAGAAGAAATCTTGTGACAAAAACATGTATTATCTAATTGAAAACTTTGCATTACCAAGAACCGGCAAAATATCAGACATTAGACAGGTATAGTTTACCATTAGCTATATAGCATGGGTTAAGTTAGTAGCGTTACTGAGACACAAACGTACGTTCTGGACAACTCCTTATAGTTTAGCCAGAGAACACCTACCACTTAGCGGGATAGCGTTTACGTGGTTTACGTGCCCCAGCTGGGATGGTGGCGCCACCTATCAGATAGTGAATAAGCTACAGAACAGAAGAAAGTGAAAGAAAAGAAGAATGACTGCCTATGCAGTGCGCCTGTGTCACTACGCGAAGCGACGTTATCAGTTGTTTTCGTAATAATAAAACTAATTAAATATGAACAACGCACCAAGTGCAAAAACATTTGTGTTGATGATTTCTTTACATCAATCTTCTAGTAAGGCCTACAGACATTCGAAATGGGAAGCTATCTCAAAATTCACGCTAACTTATTCATAATACTCGGTCGTCGATGCTAACTGAAGGCAAGCGAAGCCATTTTAAACAGTCGTTTGCTGCAAACAAGGTGAATCTTTCAACTACGCCAAAATCACTTCGAAGCGTGCGTTCGAGAGTGACTTAGAAGTGTGGCAGCTTGGGCTAGTTGGTATGGCGTGACGGTAGTTATAGCGCGAGAACAAAACGACGACACAGAGACAAGAAGGACACGAAAGACACGAGCGCTCGTGTCTTTCGTGTCCTTCTTGTCTCTGTGTCGTCGTTTTGTTCTCGCGCTATAACTATCGTCGAGAGTGACGCCATGGTTACGTACACTACGTTCCCCTACGCTACCACGGTAACGACAAATCTGAAAAATACCGCAAGTACGCTAAGCAGTAGGGGTGACGTACGTATCTGCGCATGTGCTCTTCGATTCCGGTATCAAGGTATGCCCGGTATCCCGGTAAGCCCGGTATACTGTAACTGTCAAATCAGGACATGCATGTGACGTAAAACATGAGTATACATGCATCGCTCATAGTGCACTCTCGGCCATTTCGTTAGGTTTAGATATATCAAGTTTGGTGTAACGTGATGTGAATGGATGAAGAAAACCAATGCTAGGCACAAATATGATAATAACGACATAGTAGCCATGTACGGCACAATTTACGTCCGCCTCGTAACCCTGTGCTGATTGTAAAGTGAAATATGAACCTTCCTCAATCTTTCATCGCATGATATAGATTACGCCAGTACGTGAGATCTGCCTATTTTCATTTTTATTTATTTATTTATTTATTTATTTATTTATTTATTTATTCATTTAATAATAAAGTGAATGAACTCTTAGCAAACTTTGGCGACTTTGAAGGTATCTGTCTAGCCGCTAACGTTTGGGCGCTCTCGTGGTAATCCGGTTAACTTGACGTGAACCAACATTAGCGTGGGAGGATAAGATGGTTTGACAATAATGACGCGATAGTCACGACATGAATAATGTCACAATTCTGTCGCGTAGCTCGACAAACACTTCCCGCCAGAACGTGGCACATACACACGGGCAGACTGGTACGTGGATATGTGCCACAGGTGATTGTTAGTATCTACCTAGGAACGACGAGAATACACAGGGGCAATTTTAACGACCAAGCGTTAAGAAATACCGACATCGATAGCGTCGACTCGACCAACGCAAAGAATAAATCTGAGGGTTCCAGCAGGTATCGAACACAAGCATTATGCGTGGCCATGAAGCATTTTACCATAAAGCTACGCCAGGTCTAGGAAATCACTTTCAAATTGATGCTAATGTTTGTGAAGCATCAATAGTGGTGGCTGTGCTGGCTACCCAATTTCTAAATTTTATATGTACTCCTTTGATACAGCCGTAACGTCAGGTTAACGTCAATTTTGGTTAGGTACCAATTCGGTGAAATTGACTTAAGTAGCAGTGTCCAGGGCCAGCATCTTGGTGAGCATCAACGCTTCATATATCAGCTTCTGGTGTGGCTATTAGTCCATTATCTTGACATTTATTTAGCGTCGTTTTATTACGTACCGCTCAATAAAAGTGCAACACGGTACTTCGCATAACGTCGATTCACAGGTATGTGGGATTCGCCTTTTTTTTTATCTATCTAGACTTTACGGTCACGGACAACACTGTTGGTTTTATCTCAATCAACAAAGCCGACAGCGAAGTTTCAGCAAAACAAGCGCTTTAGCGTTATTCCGATCATCATTAGTTCACTTAAAAACACAAGCTCTCTTTCATTTCTGCTCAAAAGTTCCTGCAAATTGTCCGTACGCTGATGTAAACATAACCTTAGTTTTTATTTGGGGGGGTGGGGGAAGCAGTGGCAACGTTTGCGCCGCTCTATTCACTGGTGCATATTCTTGAATGCACAATCATGTCACTGTTATAGAGAGCATTGGCAGTTAACACATTTCAAGAGATAATAAGACCTTTTTAAATAATTGAATCTTGCAAATCACTTTACCTTTTCTTTTTATTAATCGTTATAATGAGAAGTACCCAATCACAGAGGTCCCTA
The DNA here is from genome assembly GCF_043290135.1 of Rhipicephalus microplus. Lineage (NCBI taxonomy): Eukaryota > Metazoa > Arthropoda > Arachnida > Ixodida > Ixodidae > Rhipicephalus > Rhipicephalus microplus. The sequence continues at coordinate 188,522,445 of NC_134710.1, read as the reverse complement.
TTGTTGGGTTTCGCAGTTTCTTCTATCTAGGCAATTTGGATGCTGGAGAAAATTCCCGTGTTTTTTTACACTCCTAATTAGTTAAACCAAACAAACAGGTTTTTCTCTCGAAGTGCATAGCTTCAAGATTATCTTATTCCTTACATACGGTTTAAATATAACGGCATAAGCCCTCTTTACGTGATAATTGATGTACAGTGCCTTATCAAACTTATGCAACAATAATTATTGAGCATCTCTTAACTAGGGCAGCTGGCATCGAGCACCTGAAATCAAATGCGAAATCATGCAATATAGGAGTGACAGTCAGCTCTCCATTTCTCGCTGAGTAGTTTGAGCAGTCAGCAAATAGCTATTTGACACTCAACTGTAGTCGGCTTTTACTTCGTCCTCTACAGGATCAGCATTTTCCCATTATTTATAATAAAACACATTGTACGAAATGCTTTCCACCACCTTGACATAAAACCGTAGTAGAGAAATAGAACATGACACAAAAGGCAGTTATCAAAGCATTTTATCAGCGCAGTTTCATCTTCTAAATCCTTTGTGACAATATGGATGCCTAAAGATGTATTCGATGAAATCACGGCGGCGCAAACGTTAGAACACCAGTTCACCGAGGACGTGTGAGTGCATGAAGGTTTACGATGTCATGCGCTAAAGGGGTGGCTGGTCAAAGTGGAAAAATCCACCTCGGTGCTGACACTACGCTGCCACACCGGCGGCTCGGATGGTTCATTCCACTTGTCCCCGGTGGCGGATGTGTCGACGCAACTAGACCCGTGATAAAGAGGAGGTACAGCGCATTCAAAACGGTGAGAACCACGATCAAGCTGGCGGCGAACACGTAAAATTTCGCAAAGTGTTGGTCGCCGAAGCGAGCAAAGAAGGCAGTTGAGCTTGGGACGATAGCTTGGTTGTGGTGGCAGCGGTGCAACCACGTTCATGGTTGCTGCGTCTGGGGAAATCCCGGCGGACCCTGCCCACTGCAGTGCCGATGCAGCTGTGTCCATGCTTCTGTCAGTTCTTCGGAGACTCACAGCGACTCACGGATGGTACACCGCCTTCTGTCGAACTTTTGGGCAGGCAGCGTGGCCTTCTTGCAGGCTTCCGAGACGATAACAGTAGCGGAAGTTGTTGATGCCACAAAATGGTGTCGTGGCGCGTGCGCACGGCCTTCTTCCTCTTCTTCTGCCTTGGAACATCAGTGCCCCTGCAACTTCTTATTCTTGATCACCTTCACTTGTGGCACACACCCACTGTGGTGGCATTTCTCATGGTCTTCTTTTTGTTCTGCTGATATGCCTTCCTGCCGCAAGTCTGATGAATACGTTTCCACATTATGTAATGAAAAACGTAAAAACACTGCATTTGCTAAGGGTACCGGGGCACCGCGGATTATATTTGAACGAATTGGCGGACTTTTTAGCAGCAGTATCCCTGATTGGGCCCACCATCCGAGTTTTGCCAGATACGGCTTACGTGACAGCGCTGAGGTTCCGAAATGCTTGTCTGCAATGGGGAAAAAGCAATTCGGATAAATTCAAAGATTTCGAGCATTTGAGGTATTGCTGGAATAAACAATGGTGTGTATCTCGCCAGTTAGAGGTCACTTATACCAGAGTGCGCTGTTCAGTTCCACAACTAAATTATTACCTTAGTAAAGCTCGACTCAATGCTTCACCGCTATGCATTTGGTGCAACGAAATTGAAACAATTGAACATTTCTTGTTATTCTGTCATCGTTATTCTTATCAGAGAAAAAGATATTTAGTAACCCCAGTACAAAAGCTAGGAATACAAGTAAATCTATCAGTAATTTTATAACTTGGCGGAACTTCTTTTGGTTACTGCCACTGGGATATATGCTCCGGTGTGTTTGATTACATCAGCGCAACTAAATGATTACCGTGCTAGAGAACCCTAACCTTTTCAGATCTTCAGTTTAAAATTTGTAGCCATGTCTGTCAAAAAAAAAAAGAGATGGTTTGAGCGATTGCTCAGCAAAAGTTTTTGTTTATTGGTAGCATTATTTCTGAACTACTTTTCATATTGGTTTTATTTTAATTTTAGTTTCATTTAATTATCCTGCCGCCCAGTTCATGGCCCATCCCCCCCTGTGGGTGAGCGCCATCCAGCAGAGGTCATCATCTTAATCAAGTCTTTTGCAACATCACTGATGTCACTCACTTGCTGAGAGCAATCTAACAGTTGCTTATAACGGTCATTTTTATCAATTCATTTTAAAGATGTTGCTGCTTCTTTAATAATTATTGAATTCATACGGATAATACGCATTTCGGAGCTGTCACGTTAAATGTTGACAAAGGTGTATGAGAGTGAAAACTGAAAGAATAAGGGTAAAAAAATTACGGTACAAGTATTATGCTACATTAAGAGCTTAAAGCACACAGTGTACCCTGTTTCATGTACCCTGTTTGAGAAGGCATACTATAAAAGCCTTCTATGCTTGCACTTCTAGCTCTTTATTACCATTTGTGTCAAGTTACTTCCGTTCCCGATTTTAAACTATGTTGTAGTTTGCATTCATTGCTTTGCCGTTTTTGTTGTTTCCTGAACGAGTGTTTAACAGCCAATTGTCAAGATTGTACATTTTTAGCGTTACTCTCACTTCGTTACTACTAAAATTTATTGTTATGTTTGTTCCTATGTATTACCCTCGTCATGGACATTTTCAAGTATTTCGACTTAAATAAACTATCCACTAAAATAATTAATTATATAAAATTTGTATAGTTTGTAGAATATTATGTATCCTTGGGATTCGAGCACCGGTCGCCAACACACCAGAGACCCCCAATAACTCCACGCTACATCCTCTAGCACCAAGGATGAAAACAACTGAGATTCAACCACCCCCATCTGGATTTTACCAGAGAACAGGCGTGAGATTGGCTTCGAGTAGCGCAGAACCCGTACCTTCACTTACAAAGAAACCACCAGACACATAAATCCCAAAATATACACACGCACGTGTCTCTGGTGGGGCGAGTGGTACCACCAGAGACACGTTCCCACTTTACATGGAAATCCAAATAACGCCCCCAAAACGTCACTCCGCTTTCTTTGGCGGTAAAAACTCGACTGAGGCTGTGGGAGCCCTGGCTTGCTAGGATCGGGAAAGCCAGCTGGCTTTGCTCTACCAAGCCCAACAAGCCGTTGACGCCAGTAAAGTCCTGGACTGAGAACCCAACCCACTTGTCCAGAAACCTTTCAGGGAATAAAAAGAAAGTTTATCTCTCTGTCTAAAAAAAGGTAAATTGAAGAAAAAAGAGTAGAACCACGTGTTTTTTTTCGACATGTCACCCAATTCTACTCCAGTTCCTGAAGAGGGCACGCGGCATAAAAAGTCATCAATCTATCACCATCGCAATACTCAAGCGCTCGTCCTTCAAAAAAAAAAGAAGAAGACCACGTGCTCAGAGGTGTCGTTTTATGCTGGGTTGCGCCAAGCTACTGAAAAACAACCAACGAACCTTATTCTGCGGTACACCATATTCGGAACTGGCATGCTGACATCTAGGAAGTTACCACGGAGGCCTGGGGTGGTTGCGGAAAAGCGGAAAACGCGATGGAAGGTTCAACGTCCCTTACAGGAGAAGCTGGGTCTTCATATCAGCGGCGAGAGCACGTACACGACATCGTCCACACTAGAGCTGACGCAGCCACGACGACGCAAACGGAACCGGCAGCCATGAACGAGATCGCGCCGCCGCAGCCGCCACCGAAGTATCGGCCTCGGCTAAGCTGCGACTTGTGGTCTCTGCGGCAACTGTGACTGGGGCCACTTTCCCATCGGTCACCGCCATTTCGGTCGCTCGTGCCATCAGCGCGAACTCAGTGTGCTTCATTTTTATCCCGAGTCTTCTCACGTCGACCATCCAACACCTGGGACTCGTCGGATAAATGATTAGAGCCTCCGTGGAGTCGTGGTAGTGTCAGCATTGACGCGGCTACCTCCACTTCCACCTCCTCTCCGCGTGGTGCGCGATATCTAAGAAGACCAACTGCGAACATGGAGAGCGCGAACTGGTGACAATACGTTAGCTTAATCATTGTTGTAAAAAAAATATTTTTACATTCATGCGTTACGACACAAGAATTTGAGGATCATATTACAGCGATAAAAGTTTTCTATTGTGGCCTTCTGTGTGGAGCTCTGCTTCATTATTATGGTTATTTGCTACGCCATTACGGTATGATCTAATTTTATGTTGTGTAGCTAATGCTTGTAACTTTTAATAGTAGCAACAAAAAAGTTCGACCGTAGCAACTAGATCAGCAGAAGTTGTAGATAAATAAAAGTGTGCGAACAGGACATTTCATATCGAGTCGAATATAAAGATATCAGATGGCGTTCAAATAATATAGAAACACCTTCAAAGAGACTCCTAAAATTTATCAATATCTCATTGAAACAAACTTTTGCAAGTTTTAACAAGAGAATATTGCAATTACTTTTAATCGACGAGAAATACCACAGTAATATGAACTGAGATGATCTTCTATGCTGCGGCTATACAGTGGTGACTATCGTTTTCAGTGTCGTACCTTGCCATCAGCTTTGAAAGAGAGCTGTCCGCTTCAATGGAACAGTGGCTAGGGTGCTAGGCTCCTGACACAGAGGTCATGGATTCGATCCCAGTCGCGGTGGTTGCATTTTGATGGAGGCGACATTGTAGAGACCCGCGCATTGTGCGTTGTCAGTGCACGCTAAAAAACACCATGGCATTTCAAAAAGCTTTACACCCTTAAGGTGGTATTCTTCTGTCCCATGAAAGACACCCTAAAACGCAACTGTAAGGAAAGTTTACGCCCTAATTTTATAGGTGTTTACCAACAAACCTACACGTTGGGTGTTAGACCACGCTACACCTGTGCGAGTGGCATCTAACACATATAAACACCCTTGAAACTATGGCAGATACATGGACAAACAATCTTGATCAAATGAAGTGCAATTAACAGCACAAGGAATGAGAGAAAGACAGAAGTAAGTGCTTCATCCTGTGAGCCTCTTCATTTGTGGTCCCGTTTATAGCAATTCATTCCATCAAATATCCACCACGAACTTGCCTAAATCTAAACTGTTCTAAAGGACAAGCATATATGAAATTTCTTATGCAGCTGACAGAAATGAAAGAAAGTACTGGTGTGACCACTGCGTTAATTATACCTGCACTTATTAGGCTGATAAAATAAGGTGTCGTGGTCTTGAATGAGCTGCATAACACCAGTGTACATGTGTACAGGTAGACTGGACAAAAAATAACAAAGTGGGACGCAGAAGGAACTTAACACACACGTGTACACACACACACACACACAAACACAAACACACACCGCACCACACCATATCACAGTAGTGCAAGTAGCAGGCTGTAGCGTAACGTTCAACCGAACATAACATCGAAGTAAAAAAAAGTGAAGCCCATATGTTCACGCTTGCCTACATTTAAAGAAAACCTACAAGAAGTCTGACAAACAGGACTGTCACAACATTCTTCAAAATTATGAAATGTTCCACGTGACCAAAACATTTTTCTCTTCATAATATCGGAAATTCATTGTTTTCAATGCGAAAACTGCCGACAACTTTTTTCAAAAACATTTGTCCTAGTCGGGTCAAATGGCTGTGCGTTTTGGCGTTGAATGGTACATATAGAACAGAAAAATTAAACACGTAGACACAGTAAGTTAACGTAGCACTATTTATGAAGACTTATTTACAACGCACTGTATGTTACAGCATAAACTTCAGCAATAGAAAAATCACAGCATTTGACAATGTAATGCAATTGGGGTTTGAATTTTGTAATGTGAGCGGTGATACACTTATAAATGCAAAACCACAGCTCGTCACTGCTGCTTCCAGAATTACCTTCAGCTGCTGTGACGACTGATCCCTTTGAGAAAAATGGGGCCAGGCTGTTCTTTCTGTACAGTAAATAAATCCCTGAAATCTAAAATAAATAACTAAAGAACAGTGACGATATGTTTCACAAAGAGTGCAACATATACAGTATGCACCTTGCCTGACTAACTGCTTCCTTAGTTATGCGTGAATATAAGAGGAGTGCATCGGGCTACACTGCAGTGAGAAATGCTAGAAAGGGTATACTGCGCAACAAACACCCTAAAAAGCACGCTGTAGAAAAATCTTTGTATCTTCCGTGACGTAGCTCTGAACCTTACTTTACCCTTTTAGCTTGCTGGCACAGGCTAAAAGAAGAGTGCAGCTCTAAGTTGATAAGGTTCCATTAGCTGTATGCATCGTCCAAGTCTAAGTAAATGTTAAGTTCCGTGCTTAGAGTACATATCCATCAACATAGGTACATGTGCTGAATTTTTGATGGATCACGAAAAGCGCATGCAATACTTTTTTATTCTTAGATGAATTCATGAACCCACCAGTCACATTTTTTTAGAATCCACCTAATGCCATTTACGCTCTAGTATTGTGTTTCTGGTGCTCATTTTTGGCCACTGCTGGTGTGTCATAGTTCCGGTGCTCCTTTTTTTAGATCCGCGAATGTGCGTGATGTCATCCACACCACCAGGCTGCAAAAATCTATAGGTAACGCTCTCATATTTCGTGTCTGCCCATGCTATGGACTAATGGAGAGCTTTGGCGCTGGAACCTTCTGTTTTGAAGTTAGCGTCAGTAGCGACTGCATCAGGGCGCCTAACTTTATATCTAGCCTCAAAGTAACGTTCCTGGTTAGTTTCACGTAATGTACGTAGTTATTCATTTCCCTGTGATGCAACTGAGCAGCCACAGGAGCACATGCGTCATTACCATGCATATACCAGCAGGTTGTCGACGTGAGCACAGGGAAAAAATAGCCCCGGATCTGCATGTGCACTGCAAATGTCGCCGAAAGACGAAAGCCTTGCGTCCGGAGAGAGTGAACAAAACATTTATTTGATGTTCTGCGCAAGCAAATCCGTGAATGGTATTCGGGGGCGCTGTGTTGGAGTACCTCGAGCGTGCAGCGGAGGCGAACGAGCGCATCGATGCACGGTGTACACGAGCGCCGTCTGGCATTTATCTTCGAAAACGAAGGAAGGGTTGCGCGCTTAGGAAAACGATACGTGCCATTCTCGGAAGCGATAAGGGGTAGAACGCAAAGCGGCGGATAGGTGCCACCACCGTGCCGTTTTTAGCAAAGTTTTGGGAACACTTGCCTTTTTGAGCATCGCAATGCACTGCCAGTGCAGCGTGTTTAACGCTACGGTATTTAGAATTACTTGTGTTTGCCTTTTTAGTATAAAGACACAAATACAATAAATCTACGTGTGGTTACGGTACCTCAGTTATGCGCAATGATCGCTTGTTATTTGAGTATGGCACAAGTATGAACGCTAAACCTTGAGCCTAATTCGTGGGCGCTGCGGATGGGCTCGGCCGTTTCATGTATCAATGAGAGCGGACAAACAGAAATATACAGACAGACAGACAGACAGACAGACAGACAGACAGACAGAGAGACACACCAAATTTTTCCGTTGAAGGTCCCCAGGAAACACTATCGTCTTTAAAAACTTGGACCTGGTCACCACGAAGAAATACACATCGAGAGCCCATGCTGCGCTATGGGTTATCTGAACAACAGCCAAGCCACCGCCGAGCTCTACGGTGACGAGCCATTCTTGAAAACCGGTAAGCAAAAGTTTACCTAGTCCCCAAACTCCGAACTGGCATAGGCTGTGTTTATGGGTACCGCAGACGATATATGAAGAAGAAATCTTGTGACAAAAACATGTATTATCTAATTGAAAACTTTGCATTACCAAGAACCGGCAAAATATCAGACATTAGACAGGTATAGTTTACCATTAGCTATATAGCATGGGTTAAGTTAGTAGCGTTACTGAGACACAAACGTACGTTCTGGACAACTCCTTATAGTTTAGCCAGAGAACACCTACCACTTAGCGGGATAGCGTTTACGTGGTTTACGTGCCCCAGCTGGGATGGTGGCGCCACCTATCAGATAGTGAATAAGCTACAGAACAGAAGAAAGTGAAAGAAAAGAAGAATGACTGCCTATGCAGTGCGCCTGTGTCACTACGCGAAGCGACGTTATCAGTTGTTTTCGTAATAATAAAACTAATTAAATATGAACACCGCACCAAGTGCAAAAACATTTGTGTTGATGATTTCTTTACATCAATCTTCTAGTAAGGCCTACAGACATTCGAAATGGGAAGCTATCTCAAAATTAACGCTAACTTATTCATAATACTCGGTCGTCGATGCTAACTGAAGGTAAGCGAAGGCACTTTACACAGTCGTTTGCTGCAAACAAGGTGAATTTTACAACAACTAGGCCAAAATCACTTAGAAGCGTGCGTTCGAGAGTGACTTAGAAGTGTGGCAGCTTGGGCTAGTTGGTATGGCGTGACGGTAGTTATAGCGCGAGAACAAAACGACGACACAGAGACAAGAAGGACACGAGCGCTCGTGTCTTTCGTGTCCTTCTTGTCTCTGTGTCGTCGTTTTGTTCTCGCGCTATAACTATCGTCGAGAGTGACGCCATGGTTACGTACACTACGTTCCCCTACGCTACCACGGTAACGACAAATCTGAAAAATACCGCAAGTACGCTAAGCAGTAGGGGTGACGTACGTATCTGCGCATGTGCTCTTCGATTCCGGTATTAAGGTATGCCCGGTATCCCGGTAAGCCCGGTATACTGTAACTGTCAAATCAGGACATGCATGTGACGTAAAACTTGAGTATACATGCATCGCTCATAGTGCACTCTCGGCCATTTCGTTAGGTTTAGATATATCAAGTTTGGTGTAACGTGATGTGAATGGATGAAGAAAACCAATGCTAGGCACAAATATGATAATAACGACATAGTAGCCATGTACGGCACAATTTACGTCCGCCTCGTAACCCTGTGCTGATTGTAAAGTGAAATATGAACCTTCCTCAATCTTTCATCGCATGATATAGATTACGCCAGTACGTGAGATCTGCCTATTTTCATTTTTATTTATTTATTTATTTATTTATTTATTTATTTATTTATTTATTTATTCATTTAATAATAAAGTGAATGAACTCTTAGCAAACTTTGGCGACTTTGAAGGTATCTGTCTAGCCGCTAACGTTTGGGCGCTCTCGTGGTAATCCGGTTAACTTGACGTGAACCAACATTAGCGTGGGAGGATAAGATGGTTTGACAATAATGACGCGATGGTCACGACATGAATAATGTCACAATTCTGTCGCGTACCTCGACAAACACTTCCCGCCAGAACGTGGCACATACACACGGGCAGACTGGTACGTGGATATGTGCCACAGGTGATTGTTAGTATCTACCTAGGAACGACGAGAATACACAGGGGCAATTTTAACGACCAAGCGTTAAGAAATACCCGACATCGATAGCGTTGACTCGACCAACGCAAAGAATAAATCTGAGGGTTCCAGCAGGTATCGAACACAAGCATCAAGCGTGGCCATGAAGCATTTTACCATAAAGCTACGCCAGGTCTAGGAAATCACTTTCAAATTGATGCTAATGTTTGTGAAGCATCAATAGTGGTGGCTGTGCTGGCTACCCAATTTCTAAATTTTATATGTACTCCTTTGATACAGCCGTAACGTCAGGTTAACGTCAATTTTGGTTAGGTACCAATTCGGTGAAATTGACTTAAGTAGCAGTGTCCAGGGCCAGCATCTTGGTGAGCATCAACGCTTCATATATCAGCTTCTGGTGTGGCTATTAGTCCATTATCTTGACATTTATTTAGCGTCGTTTTATTACGTACCGCTCAATAAAAGTGCAACACGGTACTTCGCATAACGTCGATTCACAGGTATGTGGGATTCGCCTTTTTTTTTTATCTATCTAGACTTTACGGTCACGGACAACACTGTTGGTTTTATCTCAATCAACAAAGCCGACAGCGAAATTTCAGCAAAACGAGCGCTTTAGCGCAATTTCGATTATCATTAGTTCACTTAAAAGCACAATCTCTCTTTCATTTCTGCTCAAAAGTTCCTACAAACTATCCATACGCTGATGTAACCATAACCTTAGTTTTTATTTGGGGGGGGGGGGGAGTAGTGGCAACGTTTGCGCCGCTCTATTTACAGTTACTTACTCTTGAAAACACAATCATGTCACTGTTGTAGAGAGTTATGGCAGTTAACACAATTCAAGAGCTAATAACACCTTATTAAATAAATGAACCTTGCAAATCATTTTACCATTTCTTTTTATTAATTGTTATATTGAGAAGTACCCAATCCCAGAGGTCCCACATGTTGGGTTTTCCAGTTTCTTCTATCTAGGCAATTGAAATGCTGGAGAAAATTCCCGTGTTTTTTTACACTCCTAATTAGTTAAATCAAACAAACAGGTTTTTCTCTCGAAGTGCATAGCTTGAAGATTATCTTATTCCTTACATACGGTTTAAATAAAACGGCGTAAGCCCTCTTTACGTGATAATTGATGTACAGTGCCTTATCAAACTTATGCAACAATAATTATTGAGCATCTCTTAACTAGGGCAGCTGGCATCGAGCACCTGAAATCAAATGCGAAATCATGCAATATAGGAGTGACAGTCAGCTCTCCATTTCTCGCTGAGTAGTTTGAGCAGTCAGCAAATAGCTATTTGACACTCAACTGTAGTCGGCTTTTACTTCGTCCTCTACAGGATCAGCATTTTCCCATTATTTATAATAAATCACATTGTACGAAATGCTTTCCACCACCTTGACATAAAACCGTAGTAGAGAAATAGAACATGACACAAAAGGCAGTTATCAAAGCATTTTATCAGCGCAGTTTCATCTTCTAAATCCTTTGTGACAATATGGATGCCTAAAGAGGTATTCGATGAAATCACGGCGGCGCAAACGTTAGAACACCAGTTCACCGAGGACGTGTGAGTGCATGAAGGTTTACGATGTCATGCGCTAAAGGGGTGGCTGGTCGAAGTGGAAAAATCCACCTCGGTGCTGACACTACGCTGCCACACCGGCGGCTCGGATGGTTCATTCCACTTGTCCCCGGTGGCGGATGTGTCGACGCAACTAGACCCGTGATAAAGAGGAAGTACAACGCATTCAAAACGGTGAGAAGCACGATCAAGCTGGCGGCGAACACGTAAAATTTCGCAAACTGTTGGTCGCCAAAGCGAGCAAAGAAGGCAATTGAGCTTGGGACGATAGCCTGGTTGTGGTGGCAGCAGAACGACCACGTTCATGGTTGCTGCGTCTGGGGAAGTCCCGGCGGACCCTGCCCACTGCAGTGCCGATGCAGCTGTGTTCATGCTTCTGTCAGTTCTTCGGAGACTCACAGCGACTCACGGAGGGTACACCGCCTTCTGTCGAACTTTTGGGCAGGCAGTGCGGCCTTCTTGCAGGCTTCCGAGACGATAACACTAGCGGGAGTTGTTGATGCCACAAAATGGTGTCGTGGCGCGTGCGCACGGCCTTCTTCCTCTTCTTCTGCCTTGGAACATCAGTGCCCCTGCAACTTCTTATTCTTGATCACCTTCACTTGTGGCACACACCCACTGTGGTGACATTTCTCATGGTCTTCTTTTTGTTCTGCTGATATGCCTTCCTGCCGCAAGTCTGATGAATACGTTTCCACATTATGTAATGAAAAACGTAAAAACACTGCATTTGCTATGGGTACCGGGGCACCGCGGATTATATTTGAACGAATTGGCGGACTTTTTAGCAGCAGTATCCCTGATTGGGCCCACCATCCGAGTTTTGCCAGATACGGCTTACGTGACAGCGCTGAGGTTCCGAAATGCTTGTCTGCAATGGGGAAAAAGCAATTCGGATAAATTCAAAGATTTCGAGCATTTGAGGTATTGCTGGAATAAACAATGGTGTGTATCTCGCCAGTTAGAGGTCACTTATACCAGAGTGCGCTGTTCAGTTCCACAACTAAATTATTACCTTAATAAAGCTCGACTCAATGCTTCACCGCTATGCATTTGGTGCAACGAAATTGAAACAATTGAACATTTCTTGTTATTCTGTCATCGTTATTCTTATCAGAGAAAAAGATATTTAGTAACCCCAGTACAAAAGCGAGGAATACAAGTAAATCTATCAGTAATTTTATAACTTGGCGGAACTTCTTTTGGTTACTGCCACTGGGATATATGCTCCGGTGTCTTTGATTACATCAGCGCAACTAAATGATTACCGTGCTAGAGAGCCCTAACCTTTTCAGATCTTCAGTTTAAAATTTGTAGCTATGTCTTTCAAAAAAAAGAGATGGTTTGAGCGCTTGCTCAGCAAAAGTTTTTGTTTATTGGTAGCATTATTTCTGAACTACTTTTCATATTGGCTTTATTTTAATTTTAGTTTCATTTAAGTATCCTGCCGCCCAGTTCATGGCCCATCCCCCCCTGTGGGTGAGCGCCATCCAGCAGAGGTCATCATCTTAATCAAGTCTTTTGCAACATCACTGATGTCATTCACTTGCTGAGAGCAATCTAACAGTTGCTTATAACGGTCATTTTTATCAATTCATTTTAAAGATGTTGCTGCTTCTTTAATAAATATTGAATTCATACGGATAATACGCATTCCGGAGCTGTCACGTTAAATATTGACAGAGGTGTATGAGAGTGAAAACTGAAAGAATAAGGGTAAAAAAATTACGGTACAAGTATTATGCTACATTAAGAGCTTAAAGCACACAGTGTACCCTGTTTCATGTACCCTGTTTGAGAAGGCATACTATAAAAGCCTTCTATGCTTGCACTTCTAGCTCTTTATTACCATTTGTGTCAAGTTACTTCCGTTCCCGATTTTAAACTATGTTGTAGTTTGCATTCATTGCTTTGCCGTTTTTGTTGTTTCCTGAACGAGTGTTTAACAGCCAATTGTCAAGATTGTACATTTTTAGCGTTACTCTCACTCCGTTACTACTAAAATTTATTGTTATGTTTGTTCCTATGTATTACCCTCGTCATGGACATTTTCAAGTATTTCGACTTGAATAAACTATCCACTAAAATAATTAATTATATAAAATTTGTATAGTTTGTAGAATATTATGTATCTTTGGGATTCGAGCACCGGTCGCCAACACACGAGAGACCCCCAATAACTCCACGCTACATCCTCTAGCACCAAGGATGAAAACAACTGAGATACAATCACCCCCATCTGGATTTTACCAGAGAACAGGCGTGAGATTGGCCTCGAGTAGCGCAGAACCCGTACCCTCACTTACAAAAAAACCACCAGACACATAAATCCCAAAATATACACACGCACGTGTCTCTGGTGGGGCGAGTGGTACCACCAGAGACACATTCCCACTTTACATGGAAATCCAAATAACGCCCCCAAAACGTCACTCCGCTTTCTTTGGCGGTAAAAACTCGACTGAGGCTGTGGGAGCCCTGGCTTGCTAGGATCGGGAAAGCCAGCTGGCTTTGCTCAACCAAGCCCAACAAGCCGTTGACGCCAGTAAAGTCCTGGACTGAGAACCCAACCCACTTGTCCAGAAACCTTTCAGGAAATAAAAAGAAAGTTTATCTCTCTGTCTAAAAAAAGGTAAATTGAAAAAAAAAGAGTAGAACCACGTGTTTTTTTTCGACATGTCACCCAATTCTACTCCAGTTCCTGAAGAGGGCACGCGGCATAAAAAGTCATCAATCTATCACCATCGCAATACTCAAGCGCTCGTCCTTCAAAAAAAAAGAAGAAGACCACGTGCTCAGAGGTGTCGTTTTATGCTGGGTTGCGCCAAGCTACTGAAAAACAACCAACGAACCTTATTCTGCGGTACACCATATTCGGAACTGGCATGCTGACATCTAGGAAGTTACCACGGAGGCCTGGGGTGGTTGCGGAAAAGCGGAAAACGCGATGGAAGGTTCGACGTCCCTTACAGGAGAAGCTGGGTCTTCCAATCAGCGGCGAGAGCACGGACACGACAGCGTCCACACTAGAGCTGACGCAGCCATGACGACGCAAACGGAACCGGCAGCCATGAACGAGATCGCGCCGCCGCAGCCGCCACCGAAGTATCGGCCTCGGCTAAGCTGCGACTTGTGGTCTCTGCGGCAACTGTGACTGGGGCCACTTTCCCATCGGTCACCGCCATTTCGGTAGCTCGTGCCATCAGCGCGAACTCAATGTGCATCATTTTTATCCTGAGTCTTCTCACGTCGACCATCCAACACTTCGGTCTCGTCAGATGAATCATTAGAGCCTCCGTAGAGTCGTGGCAGTGTCAGCATTGACGCGGCTACCTCACTTCCACCTCCTCTCCGCGTGGTGCGCGACATCTAAGAAGACCAACTGCGAACATGGAGAGCGCGAACTGGTGACAATACGTTAGCTTAATCATTGTTGTAAAGAAAATATTTTTACATTCGTGCGTTACGACACAAGAATTTGAGGATCATATTACAGCGATAAAAGTTTTCTATTGTGGCCTTCTGTGTGATGCTCTGCTTCATTATTATGGTTATTTGCTACGCCATTACGGTATGATCTAATTTTATGTTGTGTAGCTAATGCTTGTAACTTTTAATAGTAGCAACAAAAAAGTTCGACCGTAGCAACTAGATCAGCAGAAGTTGTAGATAAATAGAAGTGTGCGAACAGGACATTTCATATTGAGTCGAATATAAAGATATCAGATGGCGTTCAAATAATATAGAAACACCTCCAAAGAGACTCCTAAAATTCATCAGTATCTCATTGAAACAAACTTTTGCAAGTTTTAACAAGATAATATTGCAATTACTTTTAATCGACGAGAAATACCACAGTAATATGAACTGAGATGATCTCCTATGCTGCGGCTATACAGTGGTGACTATCGTTTTCAGTGTCGTACCTTGCCATCAGCTTTGAAAGAGAGCTGTCCGCTTCACTGGAACAGTGGCTAGGGTGCTAGGCTCCTGACACAGAGGTCATGGATTCGATCTCAGTCGCGGTGGTTGCATTTCGATGGAGGCGACATTGTAGAGACCCGCGCATTGTGCGTTGTCAGTGCACGCTAAAAAACACCATGGCATTTCAAAAAGCTTTACACCCTTAAGGTGGTATTCTTCTGTCCCATGAAAGACACCCTAAAACGCAACTGTAAGGAAAGTTTACGCCCTAATTTTATAGGTGTTTACCAACAAACCTACACGTTGGGTGTTAGACCACGCTACACCTGTGCGAGTGGCATCTAACACATATAAACACCCTTGAAACTATGGTAGATACATGGACAAACAATCTTGATCAAATGAAGTGCAATTAACAGGACAAGGAATGAGAGAAACACAGAAGTGCTTCATCCTGTGAGCCTCTTCATTTGTGGTCCCGTTTATAGCAATTCATTCCATCAAATATCCACCACGAACTTGCCTAAGCCTAAACTGTTCTAAAGGACAAAATATATATGAAACTTCTCTGTATCTGATAAAAATGAAAAAAGGTACTGGTGTCACCACTGCACTTATTATACCTGCACTTATTCAGCTGATAAAATAAGGTGTCGTGGTCTTGAATGAGCTGCATAACACCAGTGTACATATGTACAGGTAGACTTGGCAAAAAATAACAAAGTGGAACACAGCAGGCACTTAACACACACGTGTACACACACACACACACACACACACACACACACACACACACACACACACACACACACACACACACACACACACACACACACACACACCACCACCACCACCACCACCACCACCACAGTAGTGCAAGCAGCAGGCTGTAGCGTAAAGTTCAACTGAACATAACGTCAAAGAACAAAAAGTGAACCCAATCTGTTCTCGCTTGGCTATATTTATAGAAAAACTGCAAGAAGTCTGACAAACAGGACTCTCACAACATTCTTCAAAATTATGAAATTTTCCACGTCACCAAAATATTTTTCTCTTTATTATATTGGAAATTCATCGTTTTCAATGCGAAAAATCCCCACAACTTCTTTCAAAAACGTTGTCCTAGTCGGGTCAAATCGCTGTGTGGTTTGGCTTTGAATGGCACTTATACATCAGAAAAAACAAACACGTAAAAACAGTAAGCAAATGTATTACTATTTCTGGAGATTTATTTACAACGCACTATATGTTATAGCATAAACTTCGGCAGTTAAAAAATCACATCGTTTGACAAAGTAATGTAATTGGGGTTTGAATTTTGTAATGTGAGTGGTGATACACTCATAACTGCAAAACCACAGCTCGTCACTGCTGCTTCCAGAATCACCTTCCGCTGCTCTGATGACTGATCCCTTTGAGAGAAATGGGACCAGGCTGTTCTTTCTGTACAGTAAATAAATCCCGGAAACCTAAAATAAGTACATATGGAACCATGATGACAATTTTCACAAAGAGTGCAACATATACAGTACGCACCTTGCATGACTAACTGCTTTCTTAGTTATGTGTAAAATAGGAGGAGTGCATCAGGCTACACTGCAATGAGAAATGCTACAAAGGGTATACTGGGCAACAAACACCATAAAAAGCGGGCTGTGGAAAAATCATTATATCTTTCTTGACGTAGCTATAAACCTTACTTTACCCTTTTTGCTGGCTCGCGCAGGCTAAAAGAAAGGTACAGCTCCAAGTTGATAATGTTTTATTATCTGTATACATCGACCAAGTCTAAGTAAATGTTCAATTCTATGCTTAAGTATATGTGCGTCAACACAGGTACATTTGTTGTATTTTCTAATGATCATGAAAAGCACATCATATATTTTTTTATTCTTAGATGTATTCGTGAACTCACCAGTCACATTTTTTCTAGACATGCACCCAATGCCATTTACACTCTAACATTGTGTTTCTGGGGCTCACATTCGGCCATTCCTGGTGTTTCGTAGTCCCGGATCTCCTTTAGTTTAGATCCATGACAGTGCGCAATGTCATTTGCACCACCAGGCTTCAATAATCTATAGGTACCGCTCTCTAATATTTTGCGAATGCGCAGGCTACGGACTAACAGAGCGTTTCAGCGCTGGAACCTTCTCATTTACAAGCAGTGATACTATATTGAAAAAAAACTCTTGTGACAAAAACGTGTGTAATATAATCTAAAAATTTGCTTTACCAAGCAGCGGCAAAATATCAGACATTATACAGGTATAGTTTAGCATTGGCTTTATAGCAGGGGTTAAGTGAATAGCGTTACTGAGCCACAAACGTTCGTTGCGGACAACGCCTTATAATCTTGCCAGAGAACACTTACCACTTAGCGGGATAGCGTTTACGTGGTTTACGTACCCCAGCTGGGACGGTCGGGCTACCTATCAAGTAGCGAATAAGGTATAGAACAGAGAAAAGGCAATGAAAAGAAGAATGGTTGCCTATGCAGCGCGCCTTTGTCACCGCGCGAAGCAATGTTACAAGTTATTTTTAGTAATAATAAAAGTAATTAAATGTGAACCACGCAACAAATGCGAAAACATTTGTGTTGATGATTTCTCTACAGCAATCTTCTAGTGAGGCCTAACGACATTCGAAATGGGAAGCTATCTCGAAAGTCACGCAAACTTATCCGTGATACTCGGTCATGAAATCTAACTGAAGGCAAGCGAAGCCATGTTGGACAGGTTTTTTTTTTTTTTTTGCTGCGAACGAAGTGAATCTTTCAACAACCACTCCAAATTCACTTCGAAAAGGGCGTCCGAAACCGCCGCCATGTTTTACGCACACTGCATATACCACGCTAATGCGGTAACGCTAAATCTGAAAAATACTATGCGTACGCTGAACGGCACGGGTCACGTACATTACTACGCATGCGCATTTCGATCCCGCGTTCCCGCTAAGCCCGGTAAAGTGTCCCTACTTGTTTATAATTGTCACAGTAAAAGAAAGTTATTTGAAAAGTGAAAAAGTGCTGTTACCGTGTTATATTACAATGATATGCTGAGGATTCCATGAATATCTTGAAGCTGAATGAGCGCTTGCTTTTAAAAACGTAAAACTTAGTTGAACATACAGACTGCCAAACAAAAGTACTGTTTTACCTGAAAAAGTCTCCATAAGGAGCTAAAAAGAAAAAAATGACACATAGAGAGAGGACTGTTCTATTCTGTGCTGCTTGTATCAAATACGTGCGATAGACGCGACTATATATGAGCTCCTTTCGTCAAGACACGACGCCATTACTGCTCGCATATTCATCGTCGGTCATCATCACATGGGCATATGTAATTGTCACAGTGAAAATGGCACCGATATTTGGACTTTTTTTTAGCTTTGTTATGGTGGCGCGTATGTTGCCTTCTCGTTCATGTGCGTTGAATGAACATGAAGACATGGGTGCACAGCAGACTTCTTGAAACCACGAAACGTTCTAAGCGGCTTCAACTGCTTTTCTTCCAAAAGTTCATTTTCATGAACCAGCAAAAACGGTGATAAGTCGCTTTTTTCTACCGATATACCATCATTCGAACATTCGTGACCAGGTTGCATGGGCTACTACAGCGACCAAGGGCTGTTCTACATCTCGGACCGCATGAAGGACCTGATCAAGTGCAAGGAACATCAGGTGCCTCCTGCAGAGCTCGAAGCTCTACTGCTACGGCACGGGGCTATTGCCGACGCTGCCGTGGTCGGTGTTCCGCACGACGAATACGGGGAGGCAGCGAGGGCGTTCATCGTGATAAAAGAAGGCCACGATCCACGCGACGCGCTGAATGATGAGCTATGGAGCATTGTGGCTTATACGGCAAGTTGTATCTTTGAGATAGTGTAGATGTTCTGGCTGGTTGGTACTGCATTCTTAAAGGAGACCCTTTTTTGCGCGCAAGACGTTTCAGAAAAAAAAATTGAGAAAAAAAACTGTTCTATCTATTTCACAAAACACTAACCATGCGAGCAGTACTTAATGTCAGCTTCATTGATGGTGAGATTTTAAGTTATTCCAAATAGAGTAATGAAATGAAACCAAAAATGAAGGAGAGAAGGAAAACTCATCTGATCACTTGTCATACGCAAAGTTTTATACAAATGGTTTTATACAAATGGGAGAAATGATTTTTAGGAATGGCTGTTTTCCTGCCTTTTTATTTTTCTTTTTTTGTTATTGCTCAATTTACAACACAGACGCAAAACTGTTGGTCCGATCACCAGTAAGAGGAAGAGAAAGAAAAGGCTGACCTCCTCGGATTGGCACAGACCCTTAATTCTAGCGGTGGAAGCATACATTGAAAGAAAGATGGTAGAAAGTTGAGGCGGTGACAAGAATTGCACCGTAGCAGCGTGAGAGCAAGATATTCAAGGCAATATCATTCCGTCGCAAAAAAAAAGAAACAAAGGAAAAAAGGTCCGTGCATGTCGATGGATGTTTTAGGCAGTTTGGCTTTCTGGCCAAGGGGTGAGGATCACGGGCATGGGACGACCATTTTAAATTTTTATTGGTCCTTGGTGCGTGCTGTGTTTGTTGGAGTGAATTGAACTCCCTGTTGTTCCATTTTTCTCCTCCTCCTGGACTGCCCTCGTCCCATCGGATACAACTGTTCCACATGCTTCTGATTGCGCACTGTACACACTCATCAAATGCTTCATAAATACTCGAAATGACCAAATACTATCATTTGCCGGGGCTGGTGACGCGATCTGTATTAACATAATTTTCAACGTTTTACGTCCCAAAGCCATGATATGTGATTATGAGGGACGCCGTAGTAGAGGTATTTAAAAATTTACACCATGGGACGTTCTTTAACGCACACCTAAACCTAAGCACATGGGCTTCAAGCGTTTGGCCTTACTTGGAAATGCGACAAGAAAGGCCCAAGATTCGATCGCGCTATCTTCTGGTCAGTATCATAACTGCTATAAACCACAATGGGTGGTGGCGTTGCTGCCCATCAGGCGCGTTTCTCTTTGGTCAATAACGTTGGGAAGAGATCATCATAAATGCATTTACCATACTAAGCTGAGATTCGTGTAATTGAATAAATTATTCTAAGGCAAATGATATCTCAATCAGGTATTAAGTATTTATTCTCGTCTGCTGTTCTCTTCATCAATTACCTGCATTGTCTTTTCGCTGAACTGTTCACAGTACAAAGAACATTTTTCTATTTCAAATGATAGCTCTAGTGAAACTTACAAAATAGCTGTAGCCTTGACAAAGCGTTTGGTTGCTTGATATTTCCTTTCAGTAAAAAATGAAATGAAGAGCGCTAAATACGAGCCACAGAAAGACAAGAGGCGACATCTTGCTCATTTCCAAAGCTTTCATGTAATTTCCATGAATCACCATTTGCACCATCAAGCAGTGGTAGTTATCAACGCAACTATTGGGACTTGTCTACTTATGCAGAATGTTTCCCAAAGCAAAATACAACTTACCGAGCCCCAACATGCAGCTTCCCTGAATTAACTAATCTTTTTTCTGTCCCTCTCTCTTTTTTGTTATTCCCTCCCAGCCCAGTGTGGGAGGATCATATGCCCTTCTCGACCAAGCCCAGTGCGCCGCCATGCGGCTAGAGGGGGCCGTGTACTGAGAGATCGACAGTGGACCTGCATGTCATCATCAGTAAAAGTTTATTGTATTACTATACTTCTATGTACTAGATTGCAAGTAGAGCCATGATACTGCAGTTTTAGTACGAAGGAAAGGCTCAATGGACACTTCCCGCGAAAGGATCACAACAGTAGCCGGAATACATATGCACATAACAGACTGCAAAACCTTGTTACTGTCATCCCGAAGTCAGGTGGTAAGTCAGTTAAAGACGAGGTTCTATAACTCTGAAAAAGTGCTCAACAGACGACGCAACTTTAAACGTTAGGGCTTTACAGTTAAAGCTGTTGAGAGATGACAACAAAGATGGTTTTTGGCTGCATAGTTGTCCGCTGCCACTCGTCTCCGTAGCCGCTATCACACAAAAAAAAAGTCATCGGGAACAGAATGAACATCGAACCCAGCTCATTTGCGCGGCAGCGCAGTACTCTAACACAGAGCTATGCTGGTTTTTGTTCTTTCTTTCCGGTTGGACGTCTAACAAAATGAGGCAAGGCAAATATATGCACAACAAACATGACAAAACAAATGCTATTATGACTGTCAAGCTCTACGAAAAGATTCTGTCGGAGGTCTTTTTTAATGGCTTGGAGCATTCAATGACTCACTTTTTACGCAATTCACATTGTGTGACGTCTGGTTGTTACTGCACTGTTTTAAACCACAGGATTGCGTTTGTTATCATGATTACTGTTTTCTATGAGACAACAGAGCTACGCTGGTGCTTGTAACCTCGTTGCGAACTGACCCTGTGCGAGCTTCCTTTCGGGTAAGGAATCACGTTAACAAGCGTAATAAAGCGTTTTTAGAACCGTACAGTAACAACCAGATGTCATAATATGCGAATTGCATGAAGAGTGAGTCGTTGAATGCGCAACCCATTAAAAAAGCCTCAGAAATTGTCGTCACCCACATCATAAATAAATTGCATATAATGCCTTACAAGTTTGTAGTGGGTACCACGCTTTTCCAAAGAATGACAAATAATAGAATTGTAGAAGCTTTCACACATCACAAAAATTTTGAAGATTTAAGAAGTCGTGGGTTCTATGCATGTGTGCTTCTAGTTGTGTCTCCAAGGGTGTTGAAAAAATAAGGCCCTTGAAAGGCTGCTTTTCCTGCTATCCCTGCTATTAGACAGTGTGTCCCGCGCAGGTCTGGCAGTTTTTCTTTTCTTTTTGTGTACAGCTAAAGCTGCAGTGTTATGAGGTCACTACTCGGGTCACGCGCAGTTGTCCACCGCTTCCACCCCCGGCGTCCGTAACCATTTCGCGCGAAATTAGAAAAAAAACTTGCTTTATTGACACATTGGGGCTCGAACGCGCGTCCACTGGGAACCAGCCCATTAATCTACCACTGAGCTATGCCTGTGCTTGTGCCTTACTGGCCATCTTCCCTTAGGCAGGCTTGATGACGGGAAAGCAATCGAGGTATTACGACTTATAAGGCGTTATAAAACAGCGAAAAAAACAAGCAGTCTTCGCACAATACGAATAGCGTAACGAGTGGGTCTTCCAATGCTCCAACCCATTACAAAAGCTTGTTCTTGTTCGCCTATTAATTTTGGCGCATACCCACTTCAGCCATAATTCCTCATCGTCATCAGTCACTGCATGAAGCATTAGCACAAAATCCTTTGCAAGTGTTTAGAGGATACCACGCTTTTCAGAAAAATGACAAAAAAATGGCATAGCTGATGCCGGCCTACTATCCAAGAAATGTCTTAATAATGTCCTAGTGGGTATCAAGCAACTGTGCTTGCAGTAGTTTCCCAATGAGTGTTTCGAAAAGACTTTGAAAGGCCGCTCTTCTAGCTTTTGCTGTGACTCTGCTGCGCCTTCTGTGCAGGCCTGGCGTTTTTTTTATCAATATACAGCGAACTGAACTGGTATCGTTACCACATTACTGAGCTTGAAGAACTGTAAGAAAAGTAACAACAGTACGCCATTGCTTCTCTCTTGCATAGGGTTAGGCTGATCCGTAAATCCTCGAAGCTTATCTCGCACCAATACGGAAGAAAAAATATGGTGATTATTGTATCAAAGTGCAGTCAATATATAGCTTCACCAAAATGAAATCTTGCGCGTACCCAACATATCGCATGCAGCGCCGTTAACCTGTTTTCCTATTGACTACAATTTTAAGGTTTTAAGTTAAGTCTAAAGCCCGCTCCGTGAAAAAAAAAACGGAACTGCAAACCGCTAAGCTTAGACGTTCGGGTTGTTTCCGGAACAGGAAACGGAAGTCGAGTGTGCGTGCTCACCAATCTCTCTCTCCCATTTTTCAACAGCTATATTGTTTAGCGAAAATCTGTGAGGGCGGCCTGTCAGAAAACTATCT
The DNA here is from genome assembly GCF_043290135.1 of Rhipicephalus microplus. Classification (NCBI taxonomy): domain Eukaryota; kingdom Metazoa; phylum Arthropoda; class Arachnida; order Ixodida; family Ixodidae; genus Rhipicephalus; species Rhipicephalus microplus. Next base: position 188,499,557 of record NC_134710.1, on the reverse strand, counting down.
TCGCCATAAACGGGTGTGTACCCCAGAAATTACTACTGGACAGAAAACCTTGTAAAGCGCAAAGGGTGGAGACGAAACAAATACAACAGTACTGGCGTGTTTCGGGTCCACCGTTTGTGCTTTTAAAGTTTTTTCTAATAATGTACGAACTCTTCCAAACCAAAGTATTGTTACTATATACTCAACACGCCGTTACTCAACAGTCCTCAACTCATGTGGGCTTATGATATAGGCGGAGCCTCTGTACCACACCTTCCAAGAGAAACTTCAAACCCTTCTACCTAATTTGCTTGTGAACGAGAAAACTCAATTTCGGTTCTTAGTTGCAAAGCTGACAATAGTTCATTTTGCAGTTCATTTGTTTTCTTCCGTATTTTCCCAACAAGCTTCAATACCAGCAACTTCTCACAGATACTTGTGAAAATGTACATGGCGAACGACGGCTTTTTCGCATCGGTTGCACATTGTTTTATTTTGTCAACAACGTAATCACTTTTCTGTTAGCCCGACAAAATAATAAAAAGATCTGTATTAGTGTTTTAAATCTTATTCAAGTAAGCTGCCAGCTACCTGCATAAAAAATGAGTGGGTAACCCGTTACGATCGCCATTTTATACAACCATTTTGCATGGATCCAAACAACCTTGACGTTCAGGATCCAGATATTTTTATACATTGTTACGACTCGCACCCCCACCGACACTGTTCCGTAGTGCGCCGAGGTCACGGACCACCAAGGTCACCATTGTTGGCTAGTGCGTGTTTCTCTGTTCGCGGCTGCTTTTGCACAAAGCTGATGGACAGAGCGGATTTGATTGATTTATATGTAGCGTTTAACGTCCCAAAACCACCATATGATTATGAGAGATGCCGAAGTGGAGGGCTCCGGAGATTTCGACCACCTGGGGTTCTTTAACGTGCGCCCAAATCTGAGCACGCGGACCTACAACATTTCCGCCTCCATCGGAAATGCAGCCGCCGAATCCGGGATTCAAACCAGCGACCTGCGGGTCAGCAGCCGAGTACCTTAGCCACTAGACCACCGCGGCGGGGCGGACCCAGCTGACAAGATGACGGTCAGTTAAGACAAGATTTATGTAGAGCAAAAAATAGAGTCGTTACGTATTCGGCACTGGGGCCGTCAGCTTACTAGCTCGGAGAGCCAGGATGTCTTCGGACGCTCTGACGCTGTCGTCTTCTCTGATGCATAGGTCGGCTACTTGGCGTCACGCCACTTGGTTCTTTATTGGCCCCTGGTGACTTATTACGTCAGCAATGACCAATGAGATCCGCCGCTTAATCCTGGCGTCAGCAGCTTCCTATCAAGTACCGCACCTGGCTTGCACCCAAAGGCGAGTGGTACTGCCACGTGTTGCGTAAGACTCGCCAGACTGGATGGCGTCAATGGCATCATCGGGCTAGAATCAGACCCCTGCGTGAAGGGAGCTTTCCGTGCGTTACGCAAGATAAGCCGGCGTCGCTGGGCTAGATGACGTCGTTGAGATGATGGCGTCGGGCGAGTTCGCTCGCTAGCCTTGACACTGGTTGATTTTGCAGAAGCAATGATGTTCCCTCTGGACTCCCAGGCATAACAACATTTTTCTGTTCGTGAATCACTCGGGAAATGAAACAGAATTCAATTAAATTCAGACACGGTATATCCCACAAGTAACAACTGGTCCCCTAAAAATCACGAAGCCAACAAATGGCCGCAAAGCGACAGTGGTGAGCCGGCCACCCTCAAGCGATGGAAGGCTACGCCAACGACAACGTGGCCGTAGATCTATGAGGGGTTCGAACACTTAGATTCAGCGCGAGTTTTTGTCTCTGAAGTTGGGAACTACGCGTTGTGTCTGGGAGTGTCTTGGATTTCATTCAAACTTTCTGCGCTGATAACCATGGTACAAACAATCTTGCATTACCCACCTAGAGCCTAGAAACAACCCAGAATCAACCTAGAAACAACCTGGTATCACTTGTCTAAGGCGTAGAAACAACCTGAGAGCAACCACATTACGCTTCAGAATCGTCCAGTTTTCATGTTTCGAAGATTGGGTAGCTTACTGCAAGCTTCGCCGATATTTTAACAGCGATCGATGACTTGTGCTTTATTGTAACAAAAAAAGCTGTTATGCTCATGAAGCAGCACGCGCTCTCTTCATTTATCTACCAGTGAAGTTGTTTAATCAATCAGCAAGTAGTGCTCCATCGCACAGAACTCCTCACGCGGGTGGGCACCACAGAGATTCGACTGTGTAAAGCAGGTGCGCTTATCAAAAAATTAAAAAATGAAAAAGGAGGAAGAAAAAAAGAGAAAGCGATCGATAGATAGAGAAAGTGAGAATGAGAAGAACGAGAGAGCACTGTAAGAAGAGCGAAAGGAAACAGATACAAAAACATGCAAGACAGAGAGAGAATGATTGTAACAAAGAGAAAGAAAATGGCTGACTCCATCCCACTACCAGTGGGTTATGCTTAGCGTGAGTGTGAACGTGAACAAGTGCCGAGGAGTGTGAGTAGTCCTGAGTATGAATGCCAGAGCCCTTGAGTGTGACTATAGGCGTGAGTACGAGCGTGAGTACGAATGCTGAAAAAAATGGGAAGAGTCAGTATGAGTGAGTATTCTCTTGCAGTACCCACCTACGCAGCTCTGTCAACTCAAAGAAGTTGTGTCTCTGCTACACAGCAATTTCCAAAACTCGGTCTTGGTTCAGGCATCCTTTGCAAAAGAAATAAATAAAATATTGGGTATCCCTTGAGCTTCAGCTTCAAGGGCAGAACGCGATTGCGTATCGCCTTCTCTGTTATGAGCCTGGCTCTAAGTGAATGTCTCAAACATGCCGCAAAGAAACGAACGTCTGCATGTGTAAGATTAGCTGTTCCAATCTATCCTGAAATGCCTACGGTAAGTATTGCAGCACAGTGTGGACTACGCTATAATATAAGGCAACACGCGAACCTGTACAGCTGTTTTTTTTTCTCTATGCGCATTGTAATGGGTGGGCCTGTATGACCCACTCCTTGCGCAATTCATATGTTTTGACGCTGGTACGGTTCTATGCTTCTGCCACGGAATATCGTATGCGTCAGGGAGACTCCTTTCATGACATTCATATAGATTGTTTTAGGGGCGAAGCTCCCTAAAGCTCTTTTCACATGCGAGCGATTTTGCTCCAAGAGTGGAGCAGCCGCCGCGCAAGCCCAAAACAGGTTTCTACAGCGGCGACTTGGACGCTTTTGTGAATATCGCCAGGGTTGGAAAACAAACTTCGCTCGCGGGAGAAGCGGCAGAGCGACCAGTGATGTCGTTTGACAAGTGATGTCGCCCGCAGAATGCCACATCCCTTGATGCGGCCTTGCGCCCTATGATCGACCCGAAACTCAAACCTGAGCAATACGACGCCCTTGTCCGCTTTCTGGCTTCCTACCTCGACATATTTGACATCGACAGCAGTCCACTTGGTCATACTTCTCTCGTGAAGCATAGCAATAATACTGGTGATTCTCTTCCCATTTCCTACCGACCATACCGGGTGTCTGACACAGAGCGTAAGGTTATTCAAGAAGAAGTCAACAAGATGCTAGCCAAAGGGATTATAGAACCGTTCTCGAGCCCTCGGGCGTCTCCTGTTGTGCTAGTTAGAAAGAAAGAAGACACGTGGTGCTTCTGCGTCAATTACCGTTATCATAATCGAATCACAAAAAAAGGACGTTTATCCTTTGCCCCGAATCGGTGACGCCATCAATTGTCTTCATGGCGCGCGATATTTTTCTTCAATCGACCTACGTTCTTGCTATTGGCAGATTGCGATGGACGAGAAAGACAAGAAAATACTGCGTTTGTAACTCCCGACGGCCTATATCCATTCAAGGTGATGCCGTTTGGGCTATGCAACGCGCCAGCCTTGTTTGAGCGTATGATGGACTCGCTATTACAAGGGTTCAAGTGGTCGACATGCCTGTGCTACCTGGATGATGTCCTTGTATATTCGCCTACATTTGAGACACACCTCCAGCGTTTGTCGGCGGTTCTCGACATCTTCCGCACTGCTGGCCATCAACTACACTCATCGAAATGCCACTTCGGCCGCCAGCAGATTACGGTGTTGGGCCCCCTTGTTGACGCATCAGGTGTGCAGCCTGACCCGGAGAAAATTCGCACCATCATGAGCTTCCCTGTGCCACAGTCTGTCAAGGACGTCCGGAGCTTTGTGGGACTTTGTTTCTAATTTAGAAGATTCGTGAAAGATTTTGCAATGATCGCTCGACCACTCACTGACCTTCTGAAGAAAGCCGTGACTTTTACGTGGGGTTCCGCCAAAGCTGCCGCTTTATCTCACCTCAACACCATTCTCACGACTCCACCTATATGGCCCACTTTGACCCGTCCGCTCCGACAAAAGTCCGAACCGATGCGAGTGGTCACGGGATTGGAGCCGTCCTAGCCCAACGCCAGCGGGGACACGACCAAGTTATCTCCTACGCTAGCCGCCTACTCACAACTACTGAGTGCAACTATTCAAAAACAGAGCGTGAATCTCTTGCTCTTGTTTGGGCAGTCACGAAGTTCCGCTCATATTTATATGGCACGAATTCCTCTGTAATAAGGGACCACCATGCGCTATGTTGGCTTTCGTCACTGAAAGATTCTACTGGCCGGCTCGGGCGCTGGGCTCTGCGACTGAAAGAGTATACCTACACGGCGACGTACAAGTCCGGACGCCTACATCAGAACGCAGACTCCCTGTCCCGCTACCCGGTTGCTGAGTCGAGCACTATGCCTGACACCGACACCGAGCCTTGCGTCTTTTCCCTTTCGCAAATGACATGCATCAGTGACGAACAGTGCCATGATGCGTCCTTGCGTACTATCATTGAGCGCCTCTAATCACCATCTTCCAATCAGTCCCATCGCTCAATCGTGCTCCACGATGGTGTATTATATCGCCAAAGTTTTGAGCCGGATGGACAGGCCCTGCTGCTTGTCATTTCGAAAAACCTTCGCTCGGAAGTTCTACATGAACTTCATGACCTTCCGAGTGCTGGTCACCTTGGTGTGTCACGCACTTACGACCGAATACGCCAGCGCTTCTTTTGGCCAGGGCTTGCGCGCTCAGTCAGAAGATACGTTGCAGCTTGTGAGAAATGCCAGCGCTGCAAAACACCATTGACACTTCCCGCCGGATGCCTTCAACCATTTGACATTCTGTCAGAACCGTTCTTCCGCGTTGGCTTGGACCTACTTGGCCGTTTCCCCTTGTCTCCCTCGGGTAACAAGTGGATAGCCATGGCCACCGACTACGCCACGCGCTATGCCATCACACGAGCTTTTCCAACAAGCTGCGCCACAGATGTCGCCGACTTCCTGCTCAAGGACGTGATATTGCAACACGGAGCCCCACAGCAGCTGCTTGTAGACCGTGGCCGCACCTTTTTGTCGACGGTCATAGCCGACATCTTGAAGTCCTGTCAAACAAGGCACAAGCTGACTACGTCATATCACCCGCAAACCAATGGACTCACGGAGCGTGTAAATCGAACTCTTACAGACATGCTCGCTAAGTAAATTTCTACCAACTGCACCAACTGGAATTTACGCGTTGCCGTACGTCACATTTGTCTACAATTCTTCTCGCCATGACACTGCCGCTTACTCTCCATTTTTTCTGTTGTTCGGCCGAAAACCTACATAACCCCTAGATTCAGTCATTCCGTCTACCACGACACCGACCAGCGAATATGCCCTTGACGCTATCACTCGGGATGCTCACGCACGAGAAATCGCCAGCACTCGCTTTCTGGCCTCTCAAGAGAACCAGCGACGTTTGTACGATCAACGGCACCGTGACGTGCACTTCTTACCCGGTTAATTGGTGCTGCTGTGGTCCCCGACCCGTCCACTTGGCTTGCCGAAAAAACTTCTTTCCCGCTACACATGTCCATATCGAGTCCTTCGTGAGGTTACTCCTGTGACATACGAAATTGCCCCTGCTGCCTCATCGCCTTCAACTGCCCCATAGACCACCGATATCTTACATGTGGCACGCTTGAAGCTATACCACTCTCCCGCTGACGTTGACATCTAGATGCGCCGAGACGGCGCTCGGGATTATGCTACATGCATAATGACATTTTGTGGGACGATGCGCATGCATGCCTGATGAAGAGGACGAAGGGTGGTCTCCGCTCAATGTCTGGTCTACCGGTCACGCCACTCCTGCTGGTGGTTTGAAATATATTTCATCCAGAGCCTCATCAATACGGCGTCTCTCTTTCGTAACAATATTATTACTACTCTCTTTTTTCTTTGTTTTGCATATTCAACGAATGTTACTCTCACGTAGGGGAGCTCCCGCATGGCACGCCGTACTTCTATGTCGTAGTAAATGTTGCTGATTTAACAAACAATGAAATTTGAGGACACGGTGTATAAATGAAAAGGTCCACCCAAACGAGAAAGCAAGGACGGGCGCTAAGGCAATTTATTGTGAGGTAGCATTCTACATAAATCAATGAAAAGGAATTTCATGATATGACTTAACAAGGAGGAGGCGTGAAGTTTGCTGTTATAGTTCGCGAAAATAAGGCATTCAAAAGGGGCCTTTAGTTTTGTTCTCCCCTTCGACAACACCTTGATTTCTCATTCAAACCCCCGCTCATTTGTCCGCGTCCTCTGCGACACTTTTCGCGCAAGGAACAATCGTACCACACCGCGCTCAAGTTTTCAGGCTGTCCACAGCCCCTGCCACACTGGCCAGCGGCTCTCTGTGACACTCCGTGCCGGAAAGCATGACTGGATGGGCGAAAATAGATATTCGGTCGCAAGCACAAAATACACTGGGGAGATAGCGAAGAACAGCTGTTGATTTCAGGCGCCAGTGCAGCAACACATGCCTAGGGGCATGCACCTAATTTACTCGGCCGAAGGCTACCAATTGAATGTCACTTTGTGCTGGTGGCAAAGATGTGCTGTGTCAATTATTCTGATACTGCGGCGTTTTTGTTCATCACCACAGCATTAATGGACGCGAATTCCAGCTAAAGCAAGAATTACTGTGTAGTCCCTGACCTGGGCCTCACAAAACTGTTTACAGCAGCCGAAGAACCGGGACAACGAGTGTATCACATATACTATGCTACGTGCCGTTGGAGAAACTCTTCCTGGGGTGCTTTACTGAATCATTGAAAAGCTAAGAGGCTTACTATTTAGGGTGGAAGCGTACAAAATCAAGAGTCAGAAGAGATGTAGACCATTCGGAAAATCTTGATGAAAAGTATGTTCGCATATGCCACAGAGTGACCACAAACACGGCTGAAGCTTCCACTGAGAGTTTTTATATGAACTTTTATTTTGACTCGAGCGAACAGGTACAAATTTTAGGTGTCAATTTTGCGAGGTGTGTATATTGGGCTGACAGAAACTTCGTTCGGCGTACCAAAGTTAAACCACTGAAAGCAACAGCGATAAATCGGAGAAACATGGAAAGTGCTGCGCAAAACTCGCTCGCAGTTTTTAAGCATTCAACTAGCCGGAACAGCTGTGTAATAAAACCATACCAGCAAACTCTTTCTTTTGCTTTTTCATGGTCAGTTATACGAGCGCGTCACAAGAACCATCGTTAAAAATCCAGAACAAAACAATAAGCAACTCCAAACGTTGCTTATTCGTCATAAGATTCATGTTACACTTAGTTCAATCAGTGTACAGACGCGTGACAGTCACCCGGCTATTGATGATGAACTTCGCAGCACAGGGGTGGCAAATGAAGGATATTTAGAGGAAAACGCGGCTTTTAGATGCCACTGAAAACGGCGGTGAACCGGCGCCTTCCGTTGGCAACACTGCCCACCAGAGCGGCGGGCGTCGCGCAAGGGACGTGGCGCATGTGAAATGAACGTGCGTCCGTGTGTCTTCCCGCCGCTCAGTCGCTCGCATATGAAACAGGCCTAAGGCGTCACCCGATCGTCCTCTGCAGTAACCACCTTTCTCGGGTATGTGCCACCGGGGAGTTTAGTTCTTTGAATGTCCAAACTCATATACAGTCCAAACTGAGCCACACGGGGTTAAGTTTGAACTGGCCTGGGGTGACGGGTTTTTCGAGCGCTCCCAATTGACTGCGCAGATAAGTAAGATAGCAGAAAAAAGGGTTGTATTAAGGCATTCATTCATAAAAGTACAGACTGGCAAATAGTAAAGCAGGAGTGCAGGGAACATTCATGGCTGAAAGGGAAAGCGGTAGGTCGGAAGATACTCCTGGGTTTTGTATACTTGTGAACTGGGGCAAAAGCTAGAGAACAAAACCAAGAAATGGTGCAGTGCATAGAAAATGACATTGAATAACTAGGAGAAGAATGCAAGGTAATTATAGTAGGAGATATGAATGTACACATAGAAGATATAGATCGATATACTGACCCAACAGGCAGATTGCTAACGGATATGTGTGAAAGGCATGATTTAATCATTTGCAAGAGCCCCGAGAAATGCGAAGGGCAGATAACATGGGTCGTGGGAAGGATGCAGTCGATAGTACATTACGCAATGACGTCACATAGCATGTATGATGGGCTAAGGGTGATGAACAAAAAATATTATGGGTCGAGAAGCTTAGGTAGTGAACACAAACATATCAGGCTGAGCTTTGGAAGAGCAATAAAAATGGGAAGGAGGCATTATGGGCAACAACACGGTAATATTTATTCAAAAAGGCAAATAAAAATTTCAACTAAGCAGATTAAAAGAATATTCTATTTATTTATTTCTTTATGTACCCTAAAGACCCTAAGGCACAAAGTAGGCGAGAGGGCAAAACTATGAATAATGCAGCGTAGCACAGGTTGAAAACCGACACAGGAGATAGTAAAAAAATATCTTTATGGGAGCAATATCAATATTTATTGATGCTAAATGAACGTGCATATATAAAACAAAGCTGTAATTCAAACACCTCGAACATATAAAATAGTTCTAATACATGTGGCAGTGCAACCAAAGTAGGACCAAACAAAGTTTTCTTAAAAACAGAACAAAGCAAATAAAGGATAAGATAGTAAGATATTACTTGCATTGCAGCAAAAATAATGTCTTCTGAAAGTGAATAAATGTGCGAATATTGAAAATAATAAAGCCCTTCATATATATAACAATGCTTGATCAATAGATACAAACGACACCAAAATGCAACTAGGAACAAAAGAATTACGAATTGCCCTTATGTGAATTGTGTCTAGAAAAAAAGGGGAGGTGCGGAAATTGACATGGAAAATTTAAGCTTTCAAGTGACATTTCAGACTATCCACGAATGCATCACAAATAATAATGACTGCAACGTCAGCAGGAAGCTGATTACAGTACCAGAAGGCTCGTAGTAGCGGGAAGTCAAAGAAAACATTGGTACGGGTGAATATAGGCTCGAATTTATGTTGATGATCAAGTCAAGACAATACACGATCAGCTTCTTTGATACTTTATATAAAAAGCAGCGCGTAATGACGGGTTGTGATAAGTTTTATGAAAAAAGAAAGAAGTGTCGCAAGCCTACACGTTTTCAGATGAATAAAATCAATATAGGATTTAATTATTGTTATGCTTGCCGTTTGCAGTTAGTTTTTGGCAATAAATTGAGCAGCTTTATAATGTAAAAGAATAAGGCCAGCCTGATGCGGGTTCCAGATTAGTGATGCGTATTCGATTTTTGTACGTACCAAAGTGTTGCAAGCAAGAAGCTTTGTGGTGGTGTTCGCTAAACTTAGGTTTCGCCGAAAGAAATCAAGTGTTTTATAGATGTTTTTCTCACCATGGCGTCTATGGGTGTGTTTCAGGTCAAATCAGATGACAAATGAATGCCGAAGTACTTCAGAAATCTTGATGAATTTTGGACGTGTTGCTTAATGTGTATTTGAATAATACCGGGTTACATTTTGCCGAGAATCAAATGGCTTTCGACTTGTTGACGTTATTTTCCATTTGCCAACCTTCACACCATTTACCGAGTTTATCTAAGTCTAATTATAGGATATGAGCATCCATAGCGCTAGTATGTTCCCGTAACATCCGTAAAAACAACCAGAAAAAGGAGACACAAACCCAAGAGTTGTTGGGATGATGAAGTTTTGGAACTACTAAATTCTGTGAGTAATAAGACATTCATGAACCAGAGGTTTATAACTACAGTTCAAGGGCTCAAACTAGAAGGGGATGAGGCAATAGAATACATAAAAACAATGACAGAAAAAAATTTAACACCAAGCCAGCGTTGCATGCACCATACCAGATGAGGATGGACCAATTAGCGCAGTGGCTCCACTGCGGCAACGCGAGTGAGAAAGGGCAGAGAAAAGGGTTCCTAATAGCACATCATCAGGCCCTGACGGCATCCTGATTACGCTAATAAGAAACCAGGACCAAACTCTACGCAAACATTAAGACAGGCAGCAAGCAAAAGCAATGATGGATGGTGAAGCCAGCATGGGTAGAAACTAAACAGGATGAGCATGGTGTATGAAGGAAAGGGGTACAAAGCCGATATAAACAACTACAGTCCCATAACTGTGACATCAGTAGTTTACAGGCTGGTGAGGCAGACAGTTTAGGAAAAAACTACAGACATGGGTGCAGAATGAGGGGGTGCTGGGAGAACTACAAAATGGTTTCCGTAAGTGAAGGAGGTTGGAGGACAATCTGTTTTCATTGATGCAGTGTATTGAAATAGTGGGAAAAGAACAGAGGGTCCTGTGGCTGAAGAAGAAGCGAAGAAAAATATCTGAAAGGTAGGGAGGTTAACTACGCTAAGCGCAGTTTGCTACCCTACATGGGGGAGAAGGGAATAAGGGAGAAAAAGAGAGACAGCGAGCGAGAGAGAGACTAGAGAGAGAGAGAGGAGGTACACATTGCACACAACACGCACACCACACACACAGTTCAGATTTCACAGGCGGTTGCACAGTGACGTTGACCTCAAGAATTTTACAAGGGCTCATGTGGCTTTCTTGGCTGAAGCACGTGAAGGCCACGCTCAAGATTTTCTCCAGAGTAAAGGGTCGATCATCCAGCCTACTTAAGGCACACTGGCGAGTCCGCCCATTGTCCCTGTGGCTGCCATTTCTAGATATCAAGAGAGCTTACGATAGTGTGATTCAAGGAGACTTGTGGATTGATTGATTGATTGATTGATTGATTGATTGATTGATTGATTGATTGATTGATTGATTGATTGATTGATTGATTGATTGATTGATTTGTGGGGTTTAACATCCCAAAACCACCATTTGATTATGAGAGACGCCGTAGTGGAGGGCTCCGGAAATTTTCACCACCTGGTGTTCTTTAACGTGCACCCAAATCTGAGTACACGGGCCTACAACATTTCCGCCTCCATCGGAAATGCAGCCGCCGCAACCGGGAATCAAACCCGCGACCTGCGGGTCAGCAGCCGAGTACCTTAGCCACTAGACCACCGCGGCGGCGCAAGAAGACTTGTGGAGAATACTGAACAGATTAGATGTGGAAGATGGAGTAACTAGTGTTCTAATGGATATCTATAAAAGTGACAAGGTAGTTATCAAATGGGAAGAACAGGTATCTGAACGTATAGAAATACAACGCAGGCTTCGATAGAGAACTTTCTTGTCACCTTTGTTATTTATGCTGGATCTACAGAGACTAGAAGCCAAATTAGAGGGGAGTCAACTCGGCTTCAGCCTTTCTTTTGCCAAGCACGGAAAACACATTGAACAGTCATTACCAGCATTGATGTATGCAGAAAAGCCGACAAAGGAAGATCTCCAGGGATTGATAGACATATGTGGTAATGAGTGAGATAGGTTAAATAGTAAGTTCAGCGGGGAAAAATGGCAATCATAATTTTCATTAATAACAAAGGCATTGAGTATAAGATACAGGAAGTCACGCTAGAAATAGTGATATATGCAAATATTTGGGCATATGAAAAAATAACGGGGCTGAGTACCTAAGGGAGCAAGAAAGATACGTAATAATTAAGGGTAACAGGAATGCAGCTGTAATGAAAAATAGGGCACTGTGGAACTACAATAGGTATGACGTTATGACAGAGATTTGGAAAGGTGTCTGGCACCGGGCTTGACGTTCGGCAATGCGGTCTTCTACAGTAATTCAGAGGTTCTAGCAAGATTGGAAATTAAACAACGTGGCAGAGGTAGACTTGCTTCGAGAGCACAAGGCAATACCCCAAATCACGGGTTACAGGGTGACATGGGATGGACATTGTTTGAGTGCAGGGAAGCTAGCAGCGAGATATAATTTCAGGAGCGATTGAGAAAAACTGGAGAGGAGCGTTGGGTTAGGAAAGTTTTCAGCTACTTGTGCGGGAAGAATGTTGATACTAAATGGACGAAGCGAACTCGACAATTGCCAAGCAAGTATTTATACAACAGCAGGATATCACGCCAAAAGGAAACATCATTTAAGAATAAGGTGGAGGAAACAGAGAGGGACATGTAGAAGATTGAAATGCTTACAAAATAATCGCTGGAGACCTATCGAAATAGCAAACGAAAATATCTACGATGATGCTCGGGGAAGTTCTCTGCTGTTCGAGGCCAGAACGGGAGTACTGCAGCGCGGTGTTTTTCGATTACACAGATTTCCGTCCACAACGAAAAACGCTGAGCTACGCCGCCTTAAGATATAATCGCAATCAGCAGAAAAAACTACGGGCCCAGTGAAGTATACGAGTAACAATACTTATTGCGTTTATTCTAGCGCGACTCCAGCTCTTCCACTTTACAGCAGTGATTTGCGCGCAGTATGCCAGTAGTATATGCGGCACAATACTATTGCCGTGCTCTTTCGCATGCCGCTTGTCAATAATAGGATATACGTATTATGACTCGCGCGTGGATGCACGCACCACGCATGTTTAGTACAACTGTAACAGCCTACTATCGCGATTGAAAGAGAGGTGAACGGAGTGGAAAGCACGGCTTTCGACTCGATTTAACTGCGACATGCCTTGACTATCACTAAGCAAATCTACATGTGCTTTCGGTCATGTAGATTTGGCAATTCATGACACTATGTGATAACGTTATGATTTAAATATGAAGATCTTTCTGCTCTTTAGGTGGTTGCGTTCACATGACATATTGCAAAACTGTTATGGTATATGACTGCATGACAAACATAACGCGATAGGCCCTAACGTGGAAATCATGGCATGGATGTCATGTAAGTCACGGCTACACACCACGCTTTGTGTGCTCGCGGTCGCTTCCCTATAGCTTCACCTGCTAGCAAATCCCGCCAATAGGTCACGTCAATGGAAGGTGAAAGTGTATAACTGGAGCAAATATAATAATCATGACATGCGTGTCATGTAAGAACATGACTACATACCAAGCTTGTGATGCGCTAACAGCCGTATCGCCCGCTTCACATATACCAAATTCGGTATTACGGGCGCGAATTGAAGAAGAAGGTAAAATAATAATTATATGTGTTTAGTGTTAAAAATACCTACATGCTACGCTTATAGTCCGCTCGAGGCCGCTTTGCTAGCTTCAAATATATCGAATTCGGTGTTACGAGACGTCAATCGATGACAAAGGTATATGACTGGTGCAAACAAGTTAATCATGACATGTGTGTCGTGTAACAGCATGACCGCAGACCACGCTCACAATATTCTCGCAGCCGTTTCGCTAGCTTCATATTTACCAAATTTAATATTACGTGAGGTGATTAGATGGCAATTCTAAATGCACGTGTAAACATGACAATAGACAGTTATAGGTTACGGTTAACGTGATAGCGGAGGTTAAGGGAAGGACGTTATTGCGCAGCAAACGTTCGTTGTGGTCAGCGTCTTATAGTTTCGCTAGATTGCGTTTACGTGCTTTACGTCCCCAGCTGGGACGGCGGTGAAACCTATTTGACGGTTAATTGGTAAAAGACAGTGAAAACAAAAATATAACGAGAATGTTTGCCTATGCCAATGCATGAAGCATTCTTACAAGTTGGTTTTACTAATAATAAAAACAAATGATAAATAACCACGCACCAAACGCGAGAAAAATTGTGTTGCTGATTTGTTTACATCGATCTTGTATAGATACGCGCAGACGCGTTCGAAATGAGAAGCTATCTCAAACACTACGCCAACTTATCCGTATTACTCGGTCGTCGAAGCTAACTGAAGGCAAGTGAAGCCACTTCAAACAGTCGTTTTCTGCGAACAAGGTGAATCTTTCAACAACTACGCCAAAATCACTTCGAAGTGTGCTCCCAAGAGCACCGCCATGTTTACGTACGCTACGTACATCTACGCTACCTCGGTAAGTTAAAAATAGCGCGCGTACGGTAAGCGGTAGAGGTAATGTACGTATCTGCGCATGTGCACTTCGAATCCGTTATGACGGTATGCCCGGTATCCCGGTAAGTCCGGTATACTGTAACTGTCAAATCAGGACATGCATGTGACGTAAAACATGAGTATACATGCATCGCTCATAGTGCGCTCTCGGCCATTTCGTTAGCTTTAGGTACTTCAAATTTGGTGTAACGTGACGTGAATGAAAGACGAACACAAATGCGAGGCCCAAATATGATAAAAATGACGTGGAAGTATTTACGGCATAATTTGCATCTGCCTCATAACGTTGTACGGATTTTAAAGTGAAATATCAGCCTTCCTCATTCTTGCTTCGCATATTATATGTCCCCGTGGTACCTCGGATCTGCCCTTTTTTATTTTTATTTATTAATATTATTGCAAAACATTTCTTAGCGAACTTCAGCGACTTTGAGCGTATATATATATATATATATATATATATATATATATATATATATATATATATATATATATATATATATATATATATATATATATATATATATATATATATATATATATATATATATATATATAGGACTTCCTGAAAAGCTCTTTTTTGCCCCACACCGAACCGCCAGTGCCAGAAGGGGCCGTCTGATCTGGAAGAATGCGTTAGTGAACGGAAACATACACAGACTGCTGACATCAGAAAGGTGAAGGGGAGAAGGGGGAGAGAGATGAAGGGGGAAGTGGAGGGAAGAGTGGAGGGGGGAAGTGGAAGGAAGAGTGGAAGGGCGGCACCCGAGGGGCGTCCACCGTATATTATTTTTCTCTTCTTCTTCTCCTTTTTTTTCTTTTTTTCTTTTTTTTTTCTCTTTTTCTTTCCTTTTTTTTCTTTTTTTCCTCTTTCCTTGCCCTCTGATTTGAGATTGTATAAAGCTGAGCACCGACAAACTGTATCTTTAATCATGATGAAGGCCAGACTCTAGGCCGAAACGTCGAAATAAACCACGTTGTGACCGCTCACGGAGGATCTACTGGACTATATATATATATATATATATATATATATATATATATATATATATATATATATATTGTAGGCATCTATTATGCGCTTCATCCTCATCTGAACAGCAGTCAATCATCATCATATGTTCTGACTGACAATCATCATCTGCTTGGCACGAGCGCTTCTTTGTCGGGTCCGTTGCGCTTGTTCGTTCCCGAGTTCACGGCCAATAAACCTCGCTACAACCGAGTCGTCATACGTGGTGGAGGTGGATTGACGTTCCCAGTACCTCTACTTACAACGCCTACTCGCTGGAGCTCCGTTCAGGCCGCCGCTTGGATTCTCAGTCCGCCAACATGTCTCACAGTGAGTGGGTGGATGCCCTTTCGGCTCCCGTCTCTGCGCCGCAAGCCCCTCCTCTTTACATCGTAAACCACCAGCGTGACCCTCCGATCTTCGCTGGTCTCCGCGGCGAAGATGTGGAGGACTGGCTCGATAACTACGAGCGGGTAAGCGCAACTAATCACTGGGACGACTCTAACAAGTTCCGCCGAGTATTGCTTTATCTCACGGGCGTTGCCAAGACATGGTTCTTGAACCATGAGATAGACCTCACCGACTGGCCTGCCTTCAAGCAGCAGCTTCGCCAAGTATTCGGCACGCCAGCCGTTCAATCCGCTCTAGCGAGGAGGGCCCTAGATACTCGCCAACAACATCCCGGCGAGTCATACACATCTTATATCGAGGATGTCCTTGCGCTTTGCCGGCGCGTCAATTCTTCGATGTCCGAGTCGGACAAACTGCGCCACATCCTGAAGGGCATCGGAAGCATTGCCTACAATGCCCTTGTTGCCCAAAATCCTTCTACTGTCACGGACGTCGTCTCTACGTGTCAGCGTCTCGACGAACTTGATTCTGTTCGCCTTCAGTCGGGCAATAGTGAACACCGTACCGCAGACCGGGACCTGCGTGACATGATACGGGAGATCATACGAGAAGAACTTCAATCAATGGGCATCTCACAACCTTCTCCATCTGTCACACAGCCTTCAAGCATGGCCCTCCGTGACATCGTATAAGAGGAACTAACATCATTCACCGGTCCAGCCTACGTCCAGCCACCTCCGTCTAGCCCTCCAACGTACGCGCAAGTTGCGGCCGCGCCTCCTCGCAACGTAAACTCTACTTCACCGCTGCCATCATTCACGCCGGTTGCTGCTGCACCACCGGTCCACTTCCGGCCAATCCCACCCGACCCTCCGTCAGTCCACTTGAGTGCGCTATCTCCCGGTGTGCCGAACGCCCTCTACTACCCGCCTTGGCGCCCGTCTCGCCCAACATGCTTTTACTGTGGATATCGTGGCCATATATCGCGCTTCTGCCGCAAGCGCCAGCAGGACGAGAGTCGCGGGTACGACATACGCGAACGGGACTTTTCCAGAGGGGATTCTTACGCTCGGCGTTATTCATCTGGACAGCAGCGGTCTCCATCTCCGCCCGCGTCGACTGAGACGCGGAACACTTACCGTTCAAGCCGACGCCGATCACCTTCGCCCTTCCGTCGCTCCTCCTCTTTCCTGCGGCCAGCCTCGTTTACTACTGATAACCGGTCGGAAAACTAAATGATGCAGTTTTCGGAGGAGAAACTGCATGTAACAGTAGGACTCATATTCCTCCAGCACGCCCGTTCAACATGGTTTCTGTTACGGTGGAAGGAGTTCTCGTGGACGCTTTGGTGGACACCGGTGCTACAGTTTCTGTGATTAGGTATGATTTGTGCAAACGCCTGAAGAAAGTAATGACACCTTATAATGGACCCAATCTAGTCGAAGCCCAGGGGAACGCTATCCGCCCTTTTGCTCTTTGTACTGCTCGTGTGTTTATTGATGACATTTTGCATTACATCGAGTTCACTGTGCTTACCCGGTGCTCTCACCAGCTAATTCTAGGGTGGGACTTCCTATCTTCTTCTTCAGCCGCTATATGTTGTGGTGAACGGATTCTGCACCTAACTAATACGGACTCCATGTTCAACGAAGGCTTCTACAAGCCTCTACGCCTGTTCGCTCGCGAAGATCTCGAACTACCGCCACACCAAGAATGAATTGTGACCCTGATCTCTAAGGACATCGACCACGGTGACGTCTTGGTGTCCCCTTCGTCGACTTGCGTCGCAAAAGGCATAGCCCTTGCATCAGGTGTCGTACGCTTTCACCATGGCTCCGCGCTCGTCATTGCTACGAATGAAACGCCAGAGAAAGTTCTCCTGCTAGAGGGCACTGCAGTAGCCTGTGTTGTGGATGCTGAGCCTGTCAGCGTCACGCCACTTAACCCTGCCTCTACCAACGACCGTTCTATGAGTAAGCCTGCCTCATCCTCTCCCTTCACAGCTCTTATCAGTGATGACTTAACAGCTATGCAGGCGCAGTAGTTGCTTGCGTTATTAACGAAACACGCCGATTCTTTCGACACCTGCTCCTCAACGTTGGGCCGAACTACCACTGCAGCGCATCGCATTCAGACGGAGGGAACATCTATTGTACATCGCCGCCCGTACCGCGTGTCTCTCGCTGAGCGAAAAATCATCGAGGAAAACGTCGCTGGCATGCTCCAACGAGAAATAATTCGTCCATCAACTAGCCCTTGGTCATCCCCTGTTGTTTTGGTACGGAAAAAAGATGGCTCCGTGCGCTTTTGCGTTGATTACCGGGCACTTAACAACATCACACGCAAGGACGTATACCCCATGCCACGCATCGACGACGCCCTTGATTCACTGCAAGGCGCCGAATACTTTTCAAGCCTTGATTTGCGTTCGGGATATTGGCAAATTCCCATGCACGATGACGACAAAGAAAAAACGGCATTTGCAACCCCCGATGGCCTATACGAATTTAACGTGATGCCTTTCGGGCTCTGCAATGCGCCCGCGACGTTTGAACGCATGATCGACACCGTCCTGCGTGGTCTGAAATGGAAGACGTGTCTCTGCTACCTTGATGACATTATCATCTTTTCATCAACGTTTTCTCAGCACCTGAGCCACTTGGATGACGTCCTAACATGCCTCGCCGGTGCGGGTCTGCAGCTCAACACTAAGAAGTGCCGTTTCGCCACCAAATCCATCAAGGTTCTCGGTCATGTCGTCAGCAAGGACGGTATTCGCCCTGACCCCGAAAAGATCGCTGCCGTCCTTCGATTTCCATGCCCCACAAGACTTAAGGATTTGCGAAGTTTTCTTGGCCTCGCATCATATTTTCGTCGCTTCATACAAAATTTCGCTTCAATAGCTGCGCCACTTCACAAACTACTTGCATCTAATGCACCCTTTGTGTGGTCCGAGGAATGTCAGTCGGCGTTTCACCTATTGAAGAAAGCTTTGACGTCAGAGCCTGTACTCTGCCATTTTGATGACACCGCCCCAACACTCCTGCATACTGACGCCAGCGGCTGCGGTTTAGGTGCTGTTCTCCTCCAACGCGATAACTCTGGACGGGAAAGGGTCATCGCATATGCTAGCCGAGTGCTAACTTCTACCGAAAAAAAACTATACCATCACTGAGCAGGAGTGCCTCGCTGTGGTTTGGTATATATATATATATATATATATATATATATATATATATATATATATATATATATATATATATATATATATATATATATATATATATATATATATATATATATATATATATATATATATATATATATATATATTATTTATTTATTCATTCATTTATTTATTTATTTATTTATTTATGGCGCCACTTAAGTTTGGGTGCTCGAGTGGTCACCCCCTTAACCTGGCGTAAACGAAAACAAGAAGCGAGGGTAATATGCTTGAACGAATATGACGCGCTGGTCAAGATATGAATAATGTCACAATTCCGTTGCTGTCTACAAACACTTTCCGCCAGACAGTGGCACACACACGTTTGAACTGGTATGTGGATATGTGCCAAAGCTGATTGACACTTCCTATCTACCTAGGAACGACGAGAATACACAGGGGCAATTTTAACGAGCAAGCGTTAAGAAATACCCGACATTGCTAGTGTCGACTCGACCAATGCAAAGAATAAATGTGAGGGTCACAAGCATCCTGTGTGGCAATCAAGCATTTTACCACAAAGCTAATCCAGGTCTCGGAAATAAATTTCAAATAGACGCTAATCTTCGTGAAACATCAATAGTGGTTGCTGTGCTGGCGACCCAATTTCAAAATTACGTATGTACTCCTTTGATACAGCAGTCACATCGGATTAACGTATATTGTAGTTAGATACCATGCACTGAAGTTGATTAAGGTAGCAGTGTTCATATATAACAGCTTCATATATCAGCTTCTGGTGTGGCTAAAAGTGCAAAATGTTGACATTTATTTAGCGTCGTTTCATTACATACCGCTCAATAAAAGTGCAACACGGTACATCGCATAACGGTGCTTCGCATAACGTCCATTCACAGGTATGTGGGATTTGCCAATTTTTTTTTTGCATCTATCTAGAGCTTGCGGTCACAGAAAACACTGTTGAATTTATCTCAATCAACAAAGCCGACAGTGAAATTTCAGCAAAACAAGCGCATTAGCATTATTCCGATTAATATTAGTTCACTTGAAAGCACCAGCTCTCTTTCATTTCTGCTTAAAAGTTCCTACAAATTGTCCATACACTGATGTGACCATAACCTTGGTTTTTCATTGGGGTAGGGGAGGAGCAGTGGCAATGTTTGCGCCGCTCTATTCACAGGTGCATACTCTTGAAAACACAATCTTGTCCCTGTTGTAGAGAGATTTAGCTGTCAACATATTTCAAGAGATAATAACACCTTATTAAAAAATAAGTCTTGCAAACCACTTTACCATTTCTGTCACACACGTCGGGTGAGGCCCCGCCGAGCCAACACCGACGTGCGGCAGACTCGCAGGCTTCCACTTTACGCTTCGGCCTGCGATGCCTGAAAGGCCTCGAAGTGGCACAGTTCAAATTTATTTGCAGGTCAGTTGAGCCGTGCGGGGTTGCACGTGTAGTGATGTGTGGGCCTGACGGACGCACTCATAGAGCAGACACGGAGATTTTATACAAAACTAACAAGCATTTATTTAAAACAAGGGCAAAGGCAGGAGTTAACAGAAATAGCAGAGGAGGAAAACTGATACGCGATGGAAGGAACAGCTATGTAACAAACTATGTTCTGAAAGAACACTACAAGAGGTACAATCAAAGACAAATACTAACAAACTAATGACATGAATCGAAGGAGATACAAGAAAAATTACACAATGATCATGGTGGCGCTTTTGAATTTCAACGTGCGACGCAGCGCACACAACTACACATATTTAAAAAAATGCTGGTTATAGTAAATTAACAGTTAAAAAAGTCACAATAAAAAGTTCTATACGGACCAGGCCAGCTCTTGGTGCACGTAGGGGAGTTGACGGGTGCCGCTGAAGGTCTCGCCGGCTTGGTAGACGACGAGGGTGCCCGGAATCGCAGCCGTCTCAATACGTTGCGCGGGTCACTCCATGCTCGCCGCCTACGCGAGACTCGCGACACCAACGACCGCACTTGTTGCTGGCTGTACGTCAACTGCCTATTCCGATGCAGTCCAAACCTCTTCAGGGGCGTACACGTGCTCGCGTCTTATCTGGGGGTAATTTTCCTTTTTTAAACCACCGGTGCCCCTTTCGGTACAGGTGCAGAGAAGACGAGCCGGTGCCCCGCTGGGTCGTTAGTCGCCGGATGTCGTCCTCCCAACACAAAAGCGCCCTTGCTTGGAAGATGGGGCCGGCAGATGATCCGAAAATTGGAGTCGTTTGTGACAATTTCTCTTTATTAATTGTTAAATGGCAAAGCACCCATTCACGGAGGTCCCACGTACATGTTGGTTTTGCAATTTCTTCAATCTAGGTAATCTGCATGCTGGAAAAAAAATGCCGAGTTTTTATACACTCCTAAATAGTTAAACCAAATAAACAGACAATTCTCTCGAAATGAATAGCTTCAAGACTATTTTATTCCACACATACAGTTTAAATAGAACGGCGGAAGCCCTCTTTACGTGATAATTGATGTACAGTATCTTAGAAAACTTTTGCAACCAATAATTATTGAGCATCTCTTAACTAGACCAGCTGGCATCGAGCGCCTGAAATCAAATGAAAAATCATGCAATATAGGAGTGACAGTGCTCCCATCGTTTTCCCTGAGCACTTTGAGCAGTCACCAAAGAAGCATCTGCCTATCAACTGTAGTCGGCTTTTACTTCAGCCTCTACTAGATCAGTATTCTACTATTAATAGTGATTCAAAACGTAGTATGGAACGTTTTCTATCATTGTGGCATATAACCGTGTTAGAGAAGTAGAAGATGACACAAAAGGCCGTGATCAAAGCATTTTATCAGCGAAGTTTCATCTTTTGATTCCTTTGTGACAACCTGAATGCCTAAAAATGTATTCTTTGGAATAACGACGGCGCAAACGTTACACCGCCAGCTCACCGATGACGTGTGAGCGCATGAAGGTTTAAGAAGTCATGCGCTAAAGGGGTGGCTGGTAGAAGTGGAAAAATCCGCCTGGGTGCTTACACTACGCTACCACATTGGCGGCTCGGATGGTTCATTCCACTTGTCCCCGCTGGCGGATGTGTCGACGCAACTAGGCCCATGATAAAGAGGAAGTACAGCGCATTGAAAACGGTGACAAGCACGAGCAAGGTGGCAGCAAACAAGTACAATTTCCCCAAGTGTTGATCGCCGAAGCGAGCACAAATGGCAGTTGAGCTTGGGAAGATAGCTTGGTAGTGGCGGCAGCAGAACGACCACGTTCATGGTTGCTGCGTCTGGGAGAGTCCCGGAGACGCTGGCCACTGCGGTGCCGATGCAGCTGTGTCTATGCGTCTGTCAGTTCTTCGCAGACTCACAGCGACTCACGGAGGGTACACTGCCTTCTTTCGAACCTCTGGGCAGGCAGCGCGCCCTTCTTCCAAGACAACAGGCTTTCGAGACGGCAGGCTGCCGAGACTAGCGGAAGTTGTTGATGCCACAAAATGGTGTCGTGGTGCATTCGCACTGCCTTCTTCCTCTTCTTCTGCCTCAGAACCCGAGTGCCCCTGCAACTTCTTATTTTGATTACCTTCACTTGTGGCGCACACCCACTGTCGGGACATTTCTCATGGTCTTCTTTTTTTTTGTTTATTCTGCTACAATGCCTTGCGGCCACAAGTCTTTTGCAACATCACTAATGTCACTCACTTGCTGAGAGCAATCTAACACTTGCTTATAACGGTCATTCTTCTCAATTCATTTGAAAGGTGTTGCTCTTTCTTCAGTAATTATTTATTCCTACGGATAATACGCATTAGGGAGCCTTAATATTCACCTTAAATAATCACAGTGGTATAGGAGAGTGAAAACTGAAATAATAAAGGTAAACAACTAACGGTACACGCAATATGCCAATTTAGGAGCTTAAAGCTCACAGCGTATCCTGTTTCAAGTATCCTGTTTGACAAGACATTCTGTAAAGCCTTCTATGCTTGCACTTCTAGCTTTATATTACCATTTCTGTCTAGTTACTTCAGTTCCCGATTTTAAACTATGTTGTAGTTTGCATTCATTGCTTTGCCGTTGTTGTTGTTTCCTCAACAAATGTATAACAGCAAATTGTCAAGATTGTACGTTTTTAGCGCTACTCTCACTCCGTTATTACTAAAATTTATTGTTATGTTTCTCCCTATGCATTACCCTCGTCCTGGACATTTTGAAGTATTTTGCATAAATATTATATCAACTAAAATAAATAAACAAATCAATAATTATCGTATAGTTTGTAGAATATTAGGTTTCCTTGGGATTCGAGCACCGATCGCCAACACACGAGAGACCCCCAATAACTCCACGCTACATCCTCTAGCACCAAGGATGAAAACGACTGAGATACAATCACCCCCATTTAGATTTTACCAGAGAAAAGCCATGAGATTGGCGTCGAGTAGCGCAGAACCCGTACCCTCGCTTACAAAGAAAGCACCAGACACATAAATCTCAAAATATACACACGCACGTGTCTCTGGTGGGGCGAATGGCACTCTCTTTCCCACATTACATGGGAATGCAAATCACGCCCCTAAAACGTCACTTCTATTTCGTTGGCGGTAACAACTCGACTGAGGCTGTGGGAAACCTGGCTTGCTAGGATCGGGAAAGCCAGCTAGCTTTGCTCAGCCAAGCTCAACAAGCCGTTGACGCCAGTGGAGTCCTGGACTCAGGAAACAACCCACTTGCCCAAAAACCTTTAAGGGGATAAAAAGAAAGTTTATCTCTCTGTCTAAAAAAAAGTAAATTGAAAAAAAAGAAAAGAACCATGTGTTTTTTTTTCGACATGTCACCAAATTCTACTCCAGTGCATAGAGAGGGCTCGCGGCGTAAAAATTCATCATTCTATTACCATCGTACCACTCAAGCGCTCGTCCTTCAAAGAAAAAGAAGACGACCACGTGCTCAGAGGTGTCGTTATATATATATATATATATATATATATATATGGTGTATGGCACAATGGGAGCGTTGTCAACAACGATAAATATATTTATTTCCCAACAGTTTCTGGAGGGGTCCTCCCTTCATCAGGGGATGAGTTATACTAACATGAACTTCCAAACTTCGTTGCTGCCGCGTCCCTCTCGCCTTGAAGGATGTTTGCGAGAGTGAGAGAGAACTAAAAAGAAAAAGAAAGAAAGAAAAATAAGGGAAAAAAAGGGAAGAATGAAAGGGAAAAAAGAAAAAAAGTAAAATAGAGGAAGAACCACTGTCACCTCTGAGAACAAAACCAAATGTCCGTGTACGCCCACATCTGGTTCTTATCCCGTGCTGCTCAGTTCTCGGCGTGTGTCGGGCCACCCAAGATTGTCGCCGTGGTGGCGGGAGGGCTCCGTGACGGCGTGCGTACGGAAAGGGTTTCGCCTTAATGAGTCGGTCGGCTCTCTTTCATCTTCGTCCGTATATATATATATATATATATATATATATATATATATATATATATATATCTTTTTAGACCCACCATTACCTCTGTCTCAAATCGCATCTGATTGCCTGCATCGCTCCCTGCTCAGATATACTCCTTTTTCGATTTTCGGCTTTTCTTTCCATATATTTTTTTCAGCCCAAAATTACGTTGTGTTTGAAAAACCATAACCCTTTTAGTTAAGATCCTGCCGCCCGGTTCTTGGCCGATCCGCCTTTGTGGGTGTGCGCCAGAGTATCAAGGATTATTATCATCATCATCATCATGCTGGGTTGCGCCAAGCTACTGAAAAGCAATTAACGAGCCATATTCTGCAGTGCACCATATTTGGAACTGGCATGCTGAGGTCTAAGAAGCTCCCACGGAGGCTTGGGGTGACTGCGAATAAGCGGAAAACGCTATGGAAGGTTCAACGTCCCTTACAGGAGAAGCTGGTTATTCCAATCAGCGGCGAGAGCACGGACCCGACAGCGTCCACACTAGAGCTGACGCAGCCACGACGACGCAACCGGAACCGGCAGCCATGAACGAGATTGCGCCGCCGCAGCCGCCACCGAAGTACCGGCCTCAGCTAAGCTGCGACTTGTGGTCTCTTCGGCAACTGTGACTGGGGCCACTTTCCCAGTGGTCACCGCCATTTCGGTCGCTCGTGCCACCAGCGCGAGCTCAATGTACTTCATTTTTATCCCGAGTCTTCTCACGACGACCATCCAACACCAAGGACTCGTCGGATGAATCATTAGAGCCTCCGTGGAGTCGTGGCAGTGTCAGCATCGACGCAGCTACCTCCATTTCCACCTCCCGTCTGCGTGCTGCGCGACATCCAGGAAGACCAACTGTGAACTTGGAGAGCGCGAACTGGTGACAATACGTTAACCTAATCTCTGTTGTATAGAAAATATTTTTACATTCGTGCGTTACGACACATGAATTCGAGGATCATATTGCAGCGATAAACGTTTTCTATTGTGGCCTTCTGTGTGGCACTCTGCTTCATTATTATGGTTATTTGCTACGCCATTATGATATGATCTTAGTTTATGTTGTGTTGTAAATGCCTGTAACTTTTATAAGTAGCAACAAAAAAGTTCGACCGTATACACTAGATCAGCAGAAGCCGTAGTCTTTGTAAATAAATAGAAGTGTGCGAACAGGAATTTTGATATCGAGTCGAATAAAAATTGAATTATGTGTTCAAATATAAAAGAAACACCTTCGAAGAGAGTCCTAAAATTCATGATTATCTCACTGAAACAAACCTTTGCAAACTTTAACAAGAGAATATTGCAATTACTTTATTTAACGAGAAATACCACATGCAGTAATGTAAACTTAGATGATCTCCTATGCTGCTGCGGCTATAGAGCGGTGACTATCGTATTCAATGTCGTACCTTGCCATCAGCTTTGAAAGAAAACTGTCCCCTTCCCTGGAACAGTGGATAGGCTGCTAGGCTGATGACCCAAAAGTCGCGGATTAATCCCAGTCGCGGTGGTTGCATTTAGATGGAGGCGACATTGTAGAGACCCGCGCACTGTGCATTGTCAGTGCACTCTAAAGAACACCATGGCATTTCGAAAATGTTTACACCCTTAAGGGTGTATTTTTCTGTCCCATGAGAGACATCCTAAAACGC
The DNA here is from genome assembly GCF_043290135.1 of Rhipicephalus microplus. Classification (NCBI taxonomy): domain Eukaryota; kingdom Metazoa; phylum Arthropoda; class Arachnida; order Ixodida; family Ixodidae; genus Rhipicephalus; species Rhipicephalus microplus. The sequence continues at coordinate 188,473,558 of NC_134710.1, read as the reverse complement.
AGACTAGTAAAGTTGACACCCTACTTTTGTAGGAGTTTACCAACAAACCTACACGATAGGTGTTAGACTAAGCTACACCCGTGCGAGCGGGATGTAACACATAAACACCCTTGAAACTATGGCAGATACATCGACAAGCAATCTTGATCAAATGAAGAGCAATTAACAGGAAGAGGAATGAGAGAAAGACAGGAGTAAATGCTTCATCCTGTGCGCCTCTTCTTTTGTGGTCCCGTTCATGGTCTTTCATTCCATCAAATATGCACCACCAACTGGTCTAAGCCTAAACTGTTCAAAAGGAAAAGCATATATGAAACTTCTTCCCTGCCGTGACAGGAATTAAATATGGTATACTTGTGTCACTACTGTACGTATATTATACCTGCACTTATTCAGCTGATAAAAAAAGGTGTCATGGTCTTGAATGAGCTGCATAACACCAGTGTACATATGTGCAGGTACACTCGGCAAAAAATAACAAAGTGAGACGAAGCAGGCACTTAACACACACGTGTACACTCACACACGCACAAACACACACACACACACACACACACCATAGCCTACCACAGCATAATGCAAGTAGCAGGCTGTAGCGTAAAGTTCAACCGAACATAACGTCGAAGTAAAAAAAAAGTTAAGCCCATATGTTCCCGCTTACCTATATTTATAGAAAAACTACAAGAAGTCTGACAAACAGGACTCTCACAACATTCTTCAAAATTATGAAATGTTCCACTTGACCAAAAAATTTTTCTTTTTCATATATTCAAAATTCTATGTTTTCAATGCAAAAATTCCCAACTTCTTTCAAAAACATTTCTACTAGTCGAGTCAAATGGCTGTGAGGTTTGGCGTTGAAGGGCACATACACAACGAAAAAAAAAAACGCGTAGAATGAGTAAGCGAATGTACTACTATTTCTGGACACTTATTCACATTCAAGCGAATGTACTACTATTTCTGAAAACTTATTCACATTCAACCGGCCTGTCCAAACGACTGTGATCGGAACTCCCTGAATGTGTGCACATGTGTTTTTTTTTAATTTATTTTATATCTCTCTATAGCTATCCTCTTTCCGACCCTTTTCCCCACCCCCGTACAGGGTAGCCAATCAGTTCATCTAGGTTAACCTCCCTGTCTCTTCCTTTTAAATATTTCTCTCTCTCTCTTATTCACAACGCACTATATGTAACAGCATAAATTTCGGCAATAAAAATCCACGTCGTTTGACAAAGTAATGTAATTGGGGTTTTATATTTGTAATGTGAGTGGTGATACACGTATAACTGCAAAAGCGAAGCTCGTCACTGCTGCTTCAAGAATCCCCTTCAGCTGCTTCGATGACTGATCCCTTTGAGAAAAATGGGGCCAGGCTGTTCTTTCTGTACAGTAAATAAATCCCGGAAACCTAAAATAAGTACATATGGAACCATGATGACAATTTTCACAAAGAGTGCAACATATACACTACGCACCTTGCATGACTAACTGCTTTCTTAGTTATGTGTAAAATAGGAAGAGTGCATCGGGTTAAACTGCAGTGAGAAATGCTACATATGGAATACTGCGAAACAAACACCATAAAAATTGTGCTGTGGAAAAAAACCTTTATATCTTTCGTACGCAGCTATAAACCTTACTTTACCTTTTTAGCTTGCTCCCACGGGCTAAAAGAAAAGTGCAGCTCAAGTTTATAATGTTCCATTAGCTGTATGCATCGACCAAGTCTAAGTAAATGTCAAGTTCTATGCCTAACTATATATGCATCAACCCAGGTGTGCGTGTTGAATTTCTTATAGATCACAAAAAGCACATCATATATTTTTTCGTTGTTTGATGTGTTCGTGAATCCACCACTCACTTTTTCTAGACATGCACGTAATGCCATTTAAGCTCTAGTATTGTTTTCTGGTGCTCATTTTTGGCTACTCTTGGTGTTTCATAATTCCGGTGCTCCTTTAGTTTAGATCAGCGATAGTGCGTGATATCATTCACACCACCAGGCTGCCATAATCTATAGGTAACGCTCTCTAATATTACGTGTCTGCCCATGCTACGGACTAAAGGAGAGCTTCGGCGCTGGAACCTTCTGTTTTGGAGTGAGCGTCAGTAGCGACTGCATCCGGGCGCCTAACTTCATGTCTAGCCTCAAAGTAACATTCCTGTCTAGTTTCACGTAATGTACGTACTCATCCATTTCACTGCGATGCAACTGACCAGCCACAGGAGAACATGTGTCATTACCATGCATATGCCAGAAGGTTGTCGACGTAAGCACAGGAACAAAAGAAATGGCCTTGGATCTGCATGTTAACCTGCAAATGTCGCCCAAAAACGATAGTCTTGCGTCCGGAGACAGTGAACAAAACATTTATTTGATGTTCTCTGCAAGAAAATCCGTGAATGGTATTCTAGAGGCGCTGTTGTGAGTGCCTCCAACGTGCAGCGGAGGCGAACGAGCGCATCGAAGCACGGTATACACAAGCGCCATCTCGTATTCATCTTCGAAAACGAAGCAAGGGTGGCGCGCCGGCGCAGAAATATGCGTGCCATTCTCGGAGGCGATAAGGGGTAGAACGCAAAGCGACGGACAGGTGCCACTGCCGTGTCGTTTTTAGCAAAGTGTCGGGAAGACTTGCCTTTTTGAGCATCGCAATGCACTGCCAGCGCAGCGTGTCCAACGCTACGGTCTTTAAAATTACTTGTGTGTGCCTTCTCTAGTATAAAGGCACACATACAAAACATCAACGCGTTGTTATGGTACCTCAGATATGCGCAATGATCACTTTTTATTTGAGTATTGCACAAGTGTGAACGGTAAACCTTGAGCATTATTGGTGGGCGTGGCGGATGGGGTCGGCCGTTTGAGGTATCGATTAGAGCGGAAAACAAACAAATGTACAAACAGACCGACAGACCAAAGTTTTTCCATCAAAGGTCCCCAAGAAACAATATCGTCTTTAAAAACTGGGACCTGGTCAGCACGGAGAAATACGCATCGAGAGCCTATGCTGCGCTATGGGTTATCTGAACAACAGCCAAGCCACCACCGAGCTCTACGTAGAGAATGTGCGAAACAGTTTCCCTCTTCCCCAAACTCCTAACTGGCGCAGGCCGTGTTTATGGACACCGCAGATGCTGTACGACAGTCATTTCACAAGCAAAGAGACTATATTAAGAAGAAATCTTGTGACAAAAACATGTATAATATAATTGAGAATCTTCCATTACCAAGCAGCGGCAAAATATAAGACATTAGACAGCTATTGTTTACCATTAGTTTTATAGCATGAGTTAAGTGCATAGCGTTACTAAGCCACAAACGTTCGTTGCGGACAACGCCTTATAGTTTACCCAGAGAACACTAACGACTTAGCGGGATGGCGTTTACATGGTTTACGTGCCCCAGCTGGGATGGTGGTGCCACCTATCAGATAGCGAATAAGCTGTAAAACAGAGAAAAGAGAAAGAAAAGAAGAATGCTTGCCTATTCAGTGCACCTGTGTCACCACGCAAAGCAATGTTATAAGTTCTTTTAGTAATAATAAAAGTAAATAATTATGAACCACGCACCAAATTCGAAAACATTTGTGTTGATGATTTCTTTACATCAATCTTCTAGTAAGACCTACAGGCATTCGAAACGGGAAGATTTTCAGATTCGAATCTGAAAAGTCACGCTAACTTATCCGTAATACTCGGTCGTCGATGCTAACTGAAGGCAAGCGAAGTCATTTTAAACAGTCTTTTGCTGCAAACTACGCCAAAGTCACTTCGAAGCGTTCGTCCGAGAGTGACGCCATGGTTACGTACACATATTCACCCTACGCTACCACGGTAAATACAAATCTGAAAAATACCGCAAGTACGGTAAGCCGTAGGGATGACGTACGTGTCTGCGCATGTGCACTTCGATTCCGGTATCAAGGTATGCCCGGTCAAATCAGGACAAATCAAACTGTCAAATCAGGACATGCATGTGACGTAAAACACGAGTATACATGCATCGCTCATAGTGCGCTCTCGGCCATTTCCTTAGCTTTAGGTATATCAAATTTGGTGTAACGTGACGTAAATGGATGACGAACACAAATGCTAGGAGCAAATATGATAATAACGACATAGTAGCCATGTACGGCATAATTATTGTCCGCCTCGTAGCGCTGTGCTGATTGTAAAGTGCCTGGGACTCGTCGAATGAATCCTTAGAGCCTCCGTGGAGTCGTGGCAGTGTCAGCATCGACGCGGCTACCTCCACTTCTTTATCCCGTCCGCTTGGTGCGCGATCATGGAGAGCGCGAACTGGTGACAATACGTTAACTTAATCACTGTTGTGAAGAAAATATTTTTATATCCGTGCGTTACGACACAAGAATTCGAGGATCATTATACTGCGATAAAGGTTTTCTATTGTGGCCTTCTGTGTGGCACTCTGCTTCATTATTATGGTTATTTGCTACGCCATTACGGTATGATCTAATTTTATGTTGTGTAGCTAATGCTTGTAACTTTTTATAGTAGCAACAAAAAAGTTCGACCGTAGCCACTAGATCAGTAGAAGCTGTAGGCTTTGTAAATAAGTTGAAGTGGGCGAAGAGGACATTTGATATCGAGTCGAATAAAAATTGAATTATGCGTTTAAATAATAAAGCAACACCTTCGAAGAGAGTCCCGAAATTCGTCAATATCTCATTGAAACAAGCTTTTGCAAATTTTAACAAGAGAATGTTGCAATTGCTTTTAACCGACGAGGAATACCAAATTAATATAAACTGAGATGATCTCATACGCTGCTGCGGCTATACAGCGGTGACTATCGTATTCAATGTCGTACCTTGCCATCAGCTTTGAAACAGAACAGTCCGCTTCACGAGAACAGTGGCTAGGGCTCTAGGCTGCTGACCCAAAAGTCGCGGATTCGATCCCAGTCGTAGTGGTTGCATTTCGATGGAGGCGACATTGTAGAGACCAGCGCACTGTGCGTTGTAAGTGCACGCTAAAGAACACCATATCATTTCAAAAATTTTTACACGCTTAAGCGTATACTTTTCTGTCCCATTAGAAACACCCTCAAACGCAGGGTGTAAGGAAAGTTTACACCCTACCTTTATAGGCGTTTACCAACAAACCTACACGATAGGTGTTAAACCAAGCTACACCCGTGCGAGTGGGATCTAACACATGAAAACACCCTTGAAACTATGGCAGATACATGGACAAGCAATCTTGATGAAATGATGTGCAATTAACAGCACAAGGAATGAGAGACAGACAGGAGTAAATGATTCATTCTGTGCGCCTCTTTTTTCGTGGTCCCGTTCATAGCACTTCATTCCGTCAAATATGCACCACCAACTGGCCTAAGCCTAAACTCTTCTAAACGACAAGCATATATGAAGCTTCTTCTCTGTAGATAATAAGAATGAAAGAAGGTACTCGTGTCACCACTGCACTTATTATACCTGCACTTATTCAGCTGACAAAATAATGTGTGGTGGTCTTGAATGAGCGGCATAACACCAGTGTACATATGTGCAGGTAGACTGGGCACAAAATAACAAAGTGGGACGCAGCAAGCACTTAACACACACGTGTACACTCACACACATGCACAAATACAAACACACACACACACAAACACACACACACACACACCACACCCTACCACAGTAGTACAAGTAGCAGGCTGTAGCGTAAAGTTCAACCGAATATAACGTCGAAGTAAAAAAAAAAGTGAAGCCAATATGTTCACGCTTGCCTATATTTAAAGAAAAACTGCAAGAAGTCTGACAAACAGGACTCTCACAACATTCTTCAAAATTATGAAATGTTCCACGTGACCAAAACATTTTTCACTTTATTATATCGGAAATTCATTGTTTTCAATGCGAAAACTCCGGACAACTTCTTTCAAAAACATTTGTCCTAGTTGGGTGAAATGGCTGTGCAGTTTGGCGTTGAATGGTACATATACAACAGAAAAACCGAACACGTAGAAACAGTAAGCCATGATGTAGTACTACTTCTGGAGACTTATTTACAACGCACTAAACGTTACAGCATAAACTTCGGCAAAGAAAATCACAGCATTTGACAAAGTAATGTAATTGGGGTATGAATTTTGTAATGTGAGTGGTGATACACTTATAACTGCAAAACCACAGCTCGCACACTGCTGCTTCCAAAATAACCTTTGCTGCTTCGATGACTGATCCCCTTGAGAGAAATGGGGCCAGGCTGTTCTTTCTGTTCAGTAAATAAATCTTGGAAACCCCCAAAAATACATAAAGAACAGGGATGATAAGTTTCAGAAGAGTGCAACATATACAGTATGCACCTCGCATGACTAACTGCTTCCTTAGTTATGTGTAAATATAAGAGGAGTGCATCGGGCTACACTGCAGTGAGAAATGTTAGAAAGGGTATACTGCGCAACAAACGCCATAACAAGCGTGCTGTGGAAAAAAACCTTTATATATTTCGTGACGTAGCTATAAACTTTACTTTACCTTTTTAGCTTGCTCCCACGGGTTAAAAAAAGTGCAGCTCAAGTTTAATAATGTTCTATTAGCTGTATGCATTGACCAAGTCTAAGTAAATGTCAAGTTCTATGCCTAAGTATATATGCATCAACTCAGGTACACGTGTTGAATTTCTTATAGATCACAAAAAGCACATCATATATTTTTTCGTTGTTTGATGTGTTCGTGAATCCACCACTCACTTTTTCTAGACATGCACGTAATGCCATTTAAGCTCTAGTATTGTTTTCTGGTGCTCATTTTTGGCTACTCTTGGTGTTTCATAATTCCGGTGCTCCTTTAGTTTAGATCAGCGATAGTGCGTGATATCATTCACACCACCAGGCTGCCATAATCTATTGGTAACGCTCTCTAATATTTCGCGTCTGCCCAGGCTACGGACTAACGGACAGCTACAGCGCTAGAACATTCTGTTTTGTAGTGAGCGTCAGTAGCGACTGCATCAGAACGCCTAACTTCATGTCTAGCCTCAAAGTAACATTCCTGTCAAGTTTCACGTAATGTACGTAGTTATTCATTTCACTGCTATGCAACTAACCAGCCACAGGAGCACACGTGTCATTACCATGCATATACGAGCAGGTTGTCGACGTGAGCAAAAGAAAAAAATGGCCCCGGATCTGCATGTTACACTGCAAATGTCGCAGAAAGACGATAGTCTTGCGTCCGAAGACAGTGAACAAAACATTTATTTGATGTTCTCTGCAAGAAAATCCGTGAATGGTATTCTAGAGGCGCTGTTGTGAGTGCCTCGTGCGTGCAGCGGAGGCGAACGAGCGCATCGAAGCACGGTATACACGAGCGCCATCTGGCATTTATCTTCGAAAACGAAGCAAGGGTTGCGCGCCGGCGCAGAAATATGCGTGCCATTTTCGGAGGCGATAAGGGGTAGAACGCAAAGCGACGGACAGGCGCCACTGCCGTGTCGCTTTTAGCAAAGTGTCGGGAAGACTTGCCTATTTGAGCATCGCAATTCACTGCCAGCGCAGCGTGTTCAACGCTATGGTCTTTAAAATTACTTGTGTGTGCCTTCTCTAGTAAGAAGGCACACATACAAAACATCAACGCGTTGTTTTGGTACCTCAGATATGCGCAATGATCGCTTTTTATTTGAGTATTGCACAAGTGTGAACGGTAAACCTTGAGCATTATTGGTGGGCGTGGCGGATGGGGTCGGCCGTTTGAGGTATCGATTAGAGCGGAAAACAAACAAATGTACAAACAGACCGACAGACCAAAGTTTTTCCATCAAAGGTCCCCAAGAAACAATATCGTCTTTAAAAACTGGGACCTGGTCAGCACGGAGAAATACGCATCGAGAGCCTATGCTGCGCTATGGGTTATCTGAACAACAGCCAAGCCACCACCGAGCTCTACGTAGAGAATGTGCGAAACAGTTTCCCTCTTCCCCAAACTCCTAACTGGCGCAGGCCGTGTTTATGGACACCGCCGACGATGCACGACAGTCATTTCACAAGCAAAGAGACTATATTAAGAAGAAATCTTGTGACAAAAACATGTATAATATAATTGAGAATCTTGCATTACCAAGCAGCGGCAAAATATAAGACAATAGACAGGTATAGTTTACCGTTAGCTTTATAGCATGAGTTAAGTGAATAGCGTTACTAAGCCACAAACGTTCGTTGCGGACAACGCCTTATAGTTTACCCAGAGAACACTAACGACTTAGCGGGATGGCGTTTACATGGTTTACGTGCCCCAGCTGGGATGGTGGTGCCACCTATCAGATTGCGAATAAGCTGTAGAACAGAAAAACGAGAAAGAAAACAAGAATGATTGCCTATGCAGTGCGCCTGTGTCACCACGCGAAGCAATGTCACAAGTTGTTTTAGTAATAATAAAAGTAATTAAATATGAGCCACGCACCAAATGCGAAAACATCTGTGTTGAATTTCTTCACATCAATTGTCTAGTGAAACCTACCGACATTCGAAATGGGAAGCTATCTCAAAAGTCACGTTAACTTATCCGTAATACTCGGTTGTCGAAGCTAACTGAAGGCAAGCGAAGCCAATTTAAACAGTCCTTTGCTGCAAACACGGTGAATCTTTCAACAACTACGCCAAAGTCGCTTCGCCCCGCCGCGGTGGTCTAGTGGCTAAGGCACTCGGCTGCTGACCCGCAGGGCGCGGGTTCGAATCCCGGCTGCGGCGGCTGCATTTCCGATGGAGGCGGAAATGTTGTAGGCCCGTGTGCTCAGATTTGGGTGCACGTTAAAGAACCCCAGGTGGTCTAAATTTCCGGAGCCCTCCACTACGGCGTCTCTCATAATCATATAGTGGTTTTGGGACGTTAAACCCCACATATCAATCAATCAATCAAAGTCACTTCGAAGCGTTCGTCCGAGAGTGACGCCATGGTTACGTACACTACGTTCACCTACGCTACCACGGTAACGACAAATCTAAAAAACACCGGGCGTACGGTAAGCGGTAGGGGTTACGTACACATCTGCGCATGTGCACTTCGATTCCGGTATCACGGTATGCCCGGTATCCCGGTAAGCCCAGTATACTGTAACTGTCAAATCAGGACATGCATGTGACGTAAAACATGAGTATACATGCATCGCTCATAGTGCGCTCTCGGCCATTTTCTTAGCTTTAGATATATCAAATTTGGTGTAACGTGACGTGAATGGATGACTAACACAAATTCGAGGCGCAAATATGATAATAACCACATAGTAGCCATGTACGGCATAATTTACGTCCATGTCGTAACGCTGTGCTGATTGTAAAGTGAAATATGAACCTTCCTCATTCTTGCTTCACATATTATCGATTACGGCAGTACGTGAGATCTGCCTATTTGTTATTTTTATTAATTTTTTATTATTAAAACGAAGGAACTCTTAGCAAACTTCCGTGACTTTGAAGGTCTAGCTGCTAACGTTTGGGTGCTCTCGTGGTCATCCCGTTAACTTGCCGTGAACAAACATTAGCGTGGGAGGATAAGATGGTTTTACGATAATGACGCGCTGGTCATCAAGACATGAATAATATCACGATCCTGTCGCGTACGTCGACAAACACTTCCCGCCAGAACGTGGCACATACACACGAGCAGACTGGTACGTGGATATGTGCCACAGCTGATTGACACTTAGTATCTACGTAGGAACGACGAGAACACACAGGGGCAATTTTAACGAGCAAGTGTTAAGAAATACCCGACATTGATAGCGTTGACTCAACCAATGCAAAGAATAAATGTGAGGATCCCAGCAGGTATCGACCACAAGCATCCTGCGTGGCAATCAAGCATTTTACCACAAAGCTACGACAGGTCTCGGAAATAATTTTCAAATAGACGCTAATCTTTGTGAAACATGAATAGTGGTTACAGCGCTGGCTACCCAATTTCCAAATTACATATGTACTCCTTTGATACAGCCGTCACGTCGGGTTAACGTCAATTTTGGTTAGGTACCTGGGACAGAAGTTGATTTAAGTAGCAGTGTCCAGAGCCAGCATCTTTGTGAGCATCAACGCTTCATATATTAGCTTCTGGTGTGGCTAATGGTGCAATATGTTGACATTTATTTAGCGTCGTTTCATTAGGTACCACTCAATAAAAGTGCAACACGGTACTTCGCTTAACGTCGATTCAGATGTATGTGGGATTTGCCGATTTTTTTTTTGCATCTATCTAGAATTTACGGTCACGGACAACACTGTTGATTTTATCTCAATCAACAAAGCCGACACCGAAGTTTCAGCAAAACAAGCGCTTTAGCGTTATTCCGATCATCATTAGTTCACTTAAAAACACAAGCTCTCTTTCATTTCTGCTCAAAAGTTCCTGCAAATTGTCCGTACGCTGATGTAAACATAACCTTAGTTTTTATTTGGGGGGTGGGGGAAGCAGTGGCAACGTTTGCGCCGCTCTATTCACTGGTGCATATTCTTGAATACACAGTCATGTCACTGTTATAGAGAGCATTGGCAGTTAACACATTTCAAGAGATAATAAGACCTTTTAAATAATTGAATCTTGCAAATCACTTTACCTTTTCTTTTTATTAATCGTTATAATGAGAAGTACCCAATCACAGAGGTCCCTATTGTTGGGTTTCGCAGTTTCTTCTATATAGGTAATTTGCATGCTGGAAAAAATTGCCGAGTTTTTTTACACTCCTAATTAGTTAAACCAAACAAACCGGCAATTCTCGCGAAATGGATAACTTCAAGATTATTTATTGCTTACATACGGTTTAGCTATAACGGCGTATACCCCTTTTACGTAATAATTGATGTACAGTGCCTTAGCAAACCTATGCAACCAGTAATTATTGAGGATCTCTTAACTAGACCAGCTGGCATCAAGCGCCTGAAATCAAATGCAAAATCATGCAATATAGTAGTGACAGTTAGCTCCCCATCGTTTTCCCTGAGCACTTTGAGCAGTCACCAAAGAAGCATCTGCCTATCAACTGTAGTCGTCTTTTACTTCGTCCTCTACTAGATCAGTATTCTACTATTAATAGTGATTCAAAACGTAGTATGGAACGTTTTCTATCAGTGTGGCATATAACCGTGTTAGAGAAGTAGAAGATGACACAAAAGGCCGTCATCAAAGCATTTTATCAGCGAAGTTTCATCTTTTGATTCCTTTGTGACAACCTGAATGCCTAAAAATGTATTCTTTGGAATAACGGCGGCGCAAACGTTACACCGCCAGCTCACCGATGACGTGTGAGCGCATGAAGGTTTAAGAAGTCATGCGCTAAAGGGGTGGCTGGTAGAAGTGGAAAAATCCGCCTGGGTGCTTACACTACGCTGCCACATTGGCGGCTCGGATGGTTCATTCCACTTGTCCCCGCTGGCGGATGTGTCGACGCAACTAGGCCCATGATAAAGAGGAAGTACAGCGCATTGAAAACGGTGACAAGCACGAGCAAGGTGGCGGCAAACAAGTACAATTTCCCCAAGTGTTGATCGCCGAAGCGAGCACAAATGGCAGTTGAGCTTGGGAAGATAGCTTGGTAGTGGCGGCAGCAGAACGACCACGTTCATGGTTGCTGCGTCTGGGAGAGTCCCGGAGACGCTGGCCACTGCGGTGCCGATGCAACTCTGTCCATGCGTCTGTCAGTTCTTCGGAGACTCACAGCGACTCACGGAGGGTACACCGCCTTCTGTCGAACTTTTGGGCAGCCAGCGCGGCCTTCTTGCAGGCTTCCGAGACGATAACACTAGCGGAAGCTGTGGATGCCACAAAATGGAGTTGTGGCGCAAGCGCTAGGCCTTCTTCCTCTTCTTCTGCCTCAGAACACGAGTGCCCCGGCAACTTCTTGTTCTTGATCACCTTCACTTGTGGCACACCCACTGTCGGGACATTTCCCATGGTCTTCTTTTTCTTTTCTGCTACAATGTCTCTTTGCCACAAGTCTTTTGCAACATCACTGATGTCACTAACTTCTTGAGAGCAATCTAAGAGTCGCTTAATACGGTCATTCTTCTCAATTCATATAAAAAATGTTGCTCCTTCTTTAATAATAATGAATTCATATGGATAATACGCATTAAAGAGCTGTCACCTTAATTAATGACACAGGTATATGAGAGTGAAAATTGAAAGAGTAAGGCTAACCAAATTACGGTACACGGATTATGCTACTTTGAGAGCTTAAAGCACACAAGGTACCCTGTTTGAGAAGGCATTCTCTAAAAGCCTTCTATGCGTGCACTTCTACTGTTTAATTACCATTTGTGTCTAGTTACTTCAGTTCCTTATTTTAAACTGTGTTAGTTTGCATTCATTGCATTGCCTGTTTGTTGTTTTCTCGGCGAATGTATAACAGCCAATTGTCAAGATTTTACTTTTACCGTTAATCTCCCTCCATTACTTCTCAAATTTATTGTAATGTGTCTCCCTTTGTATTACCCTCGTCATGGGTATTTAGAAGTATCTTGAAATAAATAAACCATTACCTACAAAAATAAATAAATATTGTATAGTTTGTGGAATATTAGGCTTCGTTGGGATTCGAGCACCGGTCGCCAACCTTCGAGGAACCCCCAATAACTCCACGCTACATCCTCTAACACCAAAGAGGAAAACGACTGAGATGCAGTAACTCCCATCTGGATTTTACCAGAGAACAGGTGCGAGATTGGCGTCGAGTACAGAAGAACTTCAACCCTTACATGCGAAATAACCACCAGACACATAAATCCCAAAATATACACACGCACATGTCTCTGGTGGGGCGAATGGCACTCTCTTTCCCACATTACATGGGAATGCAAATCACGCCCCCAAAACGTCACTTCTATTTCGTTGGCGGTAACAACTCGACTGAGGCTGTGGGAGACCTGGCTTGCTAGGATCGGGAAAACCAGCTGGCTTTGCTAAACCAAGCCCTAGAGGCCGTTGACGCCAGTGGAGTCCTGGACTGAGGACCCAACCCACTTGTCCAGAAACCTCCTAGGGAATAAAAAGAAAGTTTATCTCTCTGTCTAAAAAAGGTAAATTAAAAAGAAGAAAAGAAACCATGTATTTTTTTCTACATGTCACCCTATTCTTCTCCAGTTCCTCAAGAGGGCACGCGGCGTAAAAAATCATAATTCTATCACCATCGTACTACTCAAGCGCTCGTCCTTCAAAGAAAAAGAAGACGGCCACGTGCTAAGAGGCGGCGCTTGCAATACACATGGAACACCGCAAAATGCCTTTCCAGTCAATGTGAGGTGACCCTCACGAGCTTTCGCTGTAGATTTCCTCTGTTAAATTTTTATCTCAACAAATCAGGATTTTCATTACCTACCTATGTGTAGTTTGCAATGAACCGGAAACAATAGATCACTTTCTTCTTACATGCCGCCGCTTCGCCTCAATGCGCCGAATAATTCTTGAAAGACCGATCGGTATGCTCGAATTGCCAGTCAATACATCCACCTTATTTTCGTTTGGAGCCAGTCAGTTGGGTGTGGGCCGCAATGCTATCCTATCAGCGCTACATAAATTCATTCAGGCAACCGGAAGGATACGCTGCTAGTGGTACTGCCAGATATATCCAATTATTTCTCCCCCTTCCTCATTCTTGTTAGTTTGTTTTATATATTCTGGTTTATCGCATTCTTCTGCAATTTTTCGCGTTTTTTCAAAGGAACATTATTATTGTTCCTATCTAATTTCTCTTTATTTTTTAGCAAGCGTTGTAAAAAATGATCCATTATGAGGTACAGTGTGGGAAATCCCCCGTGTGGGTATGAGCCAAGATCTCCTAGGAGACAAGACAAGACAAGACAAGGTTCCATTTTACGCTGTGTTGCGCCAAGCTACTGAAAAACAACCAACGAACCTTATTCTGCAATGCACAATATTCAGAACTGGCATGCTGACGTCTAAGAAGTTCCCTCAGAGGCCTGGGGTGGCTGCGGAAAACGCGATAAAAGATTCAAGATGCCTTACAGGAGAAGCTGGGTATTCCAATCAGCAGCGAGAGCACGGACACGACAGCGTCCACACTAGAGCTGACGCAGCCACGACGACGCAACCGGAAGCGGCAGCCATGAACGAGATCGCACCGCCGCAGCCGCCACCGAAGTATCGGCCTCAGCTAAGGTGCGACTTGTGGTCTCTTCGGCAACTGTGACTGCGGCCACTTTCCTAGCGGTCACCGCCATTTCGGTCACTCGTGCCATCAGCGCGAACTCAATGTGCTTCATTTTAATCCCGATTCTTCTCACGTCGACCATCCAACACCTCGGACTCATCGGATTTATCATTAAAGCCTCCGTGGGGTCGTGGCAGTGTCAGCATCGACGCAGCTACCTCCATTTCCACCTCCCGTCCGCGTGCTGCGCGACATCCACGAAGACCGACTGCGATCATGGAGAGCGCGAACTGGTGACAATACGTTAACTTAATCACTGTTGTAAAGAAAATATTTTTACATTCGTGCGTTACGACACAGGAATTCGAGGATCATATTGCAGCGATAAAAGTTTTCTATTGTGGTCTTCTGTGTGGCGCTCTGCTTCATTATTATGGTTATTTGCTACACCATTACGGTATGATCTCATTTTATGGTTGTGTAGCTAATGCTTGTAACATTTAATAGTAGCAACAAAAAGTTCGACCATAGCTACTAGATCAGTAGAAGCTGTAGGCTTTGTAAATAGGTTGAAGTGCGCCAAGAGGACATTTGATATCGAGTCGAATAAAAATTGAATTATGCGTTCAAATAATAAAGCAACACCTTCGAAGAGAGTCCCCGAATTCGTCAATATCTCATTGAAACAAACTTTTGCAAAATTAAACAAGAGAATATTGCAATTGCTTTTAACCGACGAGAAAAAGCACATTATTATTTCGTATGCTGCTGCGGCTATACAGCGGTGACTATCGTATTCAATGTCGTACCTTGCCATCAGCTTTGAAAGAGAACAGTCCCCTTCACTTGAACTGTGGATAGGGTGCTAGGCTGCTGACCCAGAAGTCGTGGATTCGATCCCAGTCGTAGTGGTTGCATTTCGATGGAGGCGACATTGTAGAGACCCGCGCACTGTGCGTTGTCAGTGCACGCTAAAGAGCACCATATCATTTCAAAAATTTCTACACGCTTGAGGGTATTTTTTTCTTTCCCATTAGAGACACCCTCAAACGCAGAGTGTAAGGAAAGTTTACACCCTACTTTCATAGGCGTTTACCAACAAACCTACACGATAGGTGTTAGACCAAGCTACACCCGTCCGAGTGGGATCTAACACATGAAAACACCCTTGAAACTATGACCGATACATGGACAAGCAAACTTGATCAAATGAAGTGCAATTAACAGCACAAGGAATGAGAGACAGACAGGAGTAAATGATTCATCCTGTGTGCCTCTTTTTTCGTGTTCCCATTCATAGCACTTCATTTCGCCAAATATGCACCACCAACTGGCCTAAGCCTAAACTCTTCTAAAGGACAAGCATATATGAAGCTTCTTCTCTGTATGTGATAAGAATGAAAGAAGGTACTCGTGTCACCACTGCACTTATTATACCTGCACTTATTCAGCGGACAAAATAAAGTGTCGTGGTCTTGAATGAGCCGCATAACACCAGTGTACATATGTGCAGGTAGACTGGGAGCAAAATAACAAAGTGGGACGCAGCAAACACTTTACACACGTGTACACTCACACACACGCACAAATATTATTACACACACACAAACACACATACACACACAAACACCACACCCTACCACAGTTGTGCAAGTAGCAGGCTGTAGCGTAAAGTTCAACTGAATATAACGTCAAAGTAAAAAAAAACGTGAAGCCTATATGTTCATGCTTGCCTATATTTAAAAAAAAACTGCAAGAAGTCTGACAAACAGGACTCTCACAACATTCTTCAAAATTATGAAATGTTCCACGTGACCCAAACATTTTTATCTTTATTATATCGGAAATTCATTGTTTTCAATGCGAAAACTCCAGACAACTTCTTTCAAAAACATTTGTCCTAGTCGAGTCAAACGGCTGTGCGGTTTGGCGTTGAATGGTACATATACAACAGTAAAAACCAAACACGTAGAAACAGTAAGCCAATGTAGTACTATTTCTGGAGATTTATTTACAACGCCCTGTGCGTAACAGCATAAACTTCGCCAATAAAAAAATCACAGCATTTGACAAAGTAATGCCATGGGGGTTTGAATCTTTAATATGAGCGCTGATACACTTATAACTGCAAAACCACAGCTCTTCACTGCTGGTTCCAGAATCACCTTCTGCTGCTGCGATGACTGATCCCCTTGAGAGAAATGGGACCAGGCTGTTTTTTCTGTACAGCAAATAAATCCGGAAAAGCTAACATAAATACATAAATAACAGAGATGATAAGTTTCAAAACAGTGCAACATATACAGTGTGCACCTTGCATGACTAACTGCTCCTTAGTTATGTGTAAATATAACAGGAGTGCATCGGGCTACACTGCAGTGAGAAATGTTAGAAAGGGTATACTGCGCAACAAACACCATAAAAAGCGTGCTGTGGGAAAAAAAACCTTTATATATTTCGTGACGTAGCTATAAACCTTACTTTACCTTTTTAGCTTGCTTCCGCGGGCTAAAAGAAAAGTGCAGCTCAAGTTTAATCATGTTCTATTAGCTGTATGCATCGACCAAGTCTAAGTAAATGTCAAGTTCTATGCCTAAGTATATATGCATCAACTCAGGTACACGTGTTGAATTTCTTATAGATCACGAAAAGCACATCATGTATTTTTTTGTTGTTTGATGCGTTCGTGAATCCACCAGTCACTTTTTCTAGACATGCACGTAATGCCATTTAAGCTCTAGTATTGTTTTCTGGTGCTCATTTTTGGCTACTCTTGGTGTTTCATAATTCCGGTGCTCCTTTAGTTTAGATCAGCGATAGTGCGTGATATCATTCACACCACCAGGCTGCAATAATCTATTGGTAACGCTCTCTAATATTTCGCGTCTGCCCAGGCTACGGACTAACGGACAGCTCAGGCGCTGGAACCTTCTGTTTTGGAGTGACCGTCAGCAGCGACTGCATCAGGGCGTCTAACTTCATGTCTAGCATCAAAGTAACATTCCTGTCTAGTTTCACGTAATGTACGTAGTTATTCATTTCACTGCGATGCAACTAACCAGCCACAGGAGCACTTGTGTCATTACCATGCATATACCAGCACGTTGTCGACGTGAGCACAGGAAAAAAATATGGCTCCCGATCTGCATGTTACACTGCAAATGTCGCAGAAAGACGATAGTCTTGCATCCGGAGAGAGTGAACAAAACATTCATTTGATGTTTTGCGCAAGAAAATCTGCTAATGGTATTCTGGAGGCGCTGCGTTGGAGTGCCCCGTGCGTGCAGCGGAGGCGAACGGGCGCATCGAGGCACGGTGTACACGAGCGCCATCTGACATTTATCTTCGAAAATGAAGGTAGGGCTGCGCACCTGCGGAGAAAGATGCGTGCCATTCTCGGAGGCGATAAGGGGTAGAACGCAAAGCGACGAACAGGTGCCACTGCCGTGTCGTTTTTAGCAAAGTGTCGGGAAGACGTGCCTATTTGAGCATCGCAATGCACTGCCAGCGCCGCGTTTTTAACGCTATGGTTTTTAGAATTACTTGCGCGTGCCTTTTTTAGTATAAACGCACACATACAAAACATCGTTGTGTTGTTATGGTACCTCAGATATGCGCAATGATCGCTTTTTATTTGAGTATTGCACAAGTATGAACGCTAAAACTAGGGCATTATTGGTGGGCGCTGCGGATGAGGTCGGCCGTTTGAGGAATCGATAAGTGCGAAAAAACAGAAATGTACAGACAGGCAGACAGACCACATTTTTCCGTCGAATGTCCCCAAGAAGCACTCACGTCTTTAAAAACTGGGACCTGGTCAGCACGGAGAAATACGCATCGAGAGCCTATGCTGCGCTATGGGTTATCTGAACAACAGCCAAGCCACCGCCGTTCTCTACGGTGAGGAGCCGTTCTTGAAAACCAGTGCGCAAATGTTTCCCTCTTCCCCAAACTCCTAACTGCCGCAGGCCATGTTTATGGACACCGCAGATGCTGTACGACAGTCATTGCATAAGCAGTGAGGCTATATTAGGAAGAAATCTTGTGACAAAAACATC
This sequence comes from Rhipicephalus microplus, assembly GCF_043290135.1. Taxonomy (NCBI): domain Eukaryota; kingdom Metazoa; phylum Arthropoda; class Arachnida; order Ixodida; family Ixodidae; genus Rhipicephalus; species Rhipicephalus microplus. The sequence continues at coordinate 188,455,367 of NC_134710.1, read as the reverse complement.
TATATTCTAATTCAAAATCTTGCATTACCAAGCAGCGGCAAAATATAAGACAATAGACAGGTATAGTTTACCGTTAGCTTTATAGCAAGGGTTGAGTGAGTAGCGTTACTGAGCCACAAACGTTCGTTGCGGACAACGCCTTAAAGTTTAGCCAGAGAACACCTACCACTTAGCGGGATAGCGTTTGCGTGGTTTTCGTACCCCAGCTTGGACGGTGGTGCCATCTATCAGATAATGAATAAGCTATAGAACAGAGAAAAGAGAAAGAAAAGAAGAATTATTGCCTTTCCAGCGCGCCTTTGTCACCACGCGAAGCAATGTTACAAGTTCTTTCACTAATAATAAAAGTAATTAAATATGAACCACGCACCAAATGCGAAAACATTTGTGTTCTTGATTTCTTAACATCCATCTTCTAAGGACTACAGGCATTCGAAATGGGAAGCTATCTCAAAAGTCACGCTAACTAATCCTTAATACTCGGTCGTCGAAGCTAACTGAAGGTAAGCGAAGCCAATTTAAACAGTCCTTTGCTGCAAACACGGTGAATCATTCAACAAATACGCCAAAATCACTTCGAAGCACGTCCGAGAGTGACGCCATGGTTACGTACACTATGTTCACCTACGATACAACGGCAACGACAAATCTGAAAAATACCGGGCGTACGGTAAGCGGTAGGGGTGATGTACGTGTCAGCGCATGTGCACTTCGATTCCGGTATCAAATTATGCCCCATATCCCGTTAAGCCCGGTATACTGTAACTGTCTAATCAGGACATGCATATCTCGTATAACATGAGTATACATGCATCCGGCTCATAGTGCGCTCTCGGCCATTTCGTTAGCTTTAGATATATCAAATTTGGTGTAACGTGACGTGAATGAATGACGAACACAAAAGCTAGGCGCAAATATGATAATAGCGACATAGTAGCCAAGTACGGCATAATTTACGTCCACCTCGTAACGCTGTGCTGATTGTAAAGTGAAATGTGAACCTTCCTCATTCTTGCTTCGCATATCATCGATCGCGGCAGTACGTGAGATCTGCTTTTTTTTATTAATTTATTTATTTATTATTAAAGCGAAAGATCTTTTAGCAAACTTCGGCGACTTTGAAGGTATCTGTCTAGCCCCTAACGTTTGGGTGCTCTCGTGGTCATCCCGTTAACTTGCCGTGAACCAACATTAGAGTGGGAGGATAAGATGGTTTGACGATAATGACGCGCTGGTCAAGACATGAATAATATCACAATCCCGTCGCGTACGTCGACAAACACTTCCCGCCAGAACGTGGCACATACACACGAGCAGACTGGTACGTGGATATGTGCCACAGCTGATTGACACTTAGTATCTACCAAGAAACGACGAAAACACACAGGGGCAATTTTAACCCTTTCGGCCCTGCCGGTGTCAATTGACACCACCGCACATTTCCCCTAGTATCTCCGAAACGTAACCAATACTGCTCATTCTTGGGGGCATAGTTCTGCAATGATCCCCACTGCAATTGACAATAATACTGTGGCACGGTTGTAGAGGTAGCAGCCACAAAGAATAAGAAGCGCAAGCGAGATCTTCCGTGAAGACGAGGCGCTGAAGTTGAGGCAAGTAAGCGCCATTTTCGGGTCGACGTACTGAAGCTGTTTCAGTGAGTGTTAGGCTGAAAAGTAAGACGTTGGTTTTCATTTTGTGTACATCATTGATCGACAGAAATAAAGAAGCCCTTTTTTTCATTTTCCAATCACTGGACCCTAATCACCTAATTTGATGCCACGTTAATTGATCCCAAAATGCTTGTACTAGTGGCTAATTTCTTTTGTTTGTGATCTTCAGTGGTCCTAACTACAAGAAAAACGCGCACAAAAAGTGTATCCGACCAAAATAAAAATCCAGGGCTGAAAGGGTTAACGAGCAAGCGTTAATAAATACCCGACATTGATAGCGTCGACTCAACCAATGCAAAGAATAAATGTGAGGATCCCAGCAGGTATCGAACACAAGCATCCTTCGTGGCAATGAAGCATTTTACCACAAAGCTACGCCAGGTCTCGGAAATGTTTTTCAATTAGACGCTAATCTTTGTGAAACATCAATAGTGGTTGTTGTGCTGGCTACCCAATTTCTAAACTGCATATGTACTCCTTTGATACAGCCGTCACGTCGAATTAACGTCAATTTTGGTTAGGTACCATGCGCTGAAATTGATTTAGGTAGCAGTTTCCAGGTCAAGCATTTTGGTGAGCACCAACGGTTCATATATCAGCTGCTGGTGTTGCTAATAGTGCAATCTGTTGACATTTATTTAGCGCCGTTTCATTACGTACTGCTCAATTGTGCAACACGGTACTTCGCATAACGTCGTTTTATGGGTATGTGGGATTTGCCGATTTTTTTTTTTTTTGCTTCTATCTAGAGTTTACGGTCACGGACAAAACTGTTGATTTTATCTCAATCAACAAAGCTGACACTGAAATTTCAGCAAAACAAGCGCTTTAGCGTTATTTCAATTTTTAAGAGTTTACTTAAAAGCACAAGCTCTCTTTAATTTCTGCCTAAAAGTTCCTACAAATTGTCCATACACTGATATACCCATAACCTTGGTTTTTCTTTTTGAGGGGGGAGGAGCAGTGGCAACGTTTGCGCCGCTCTATTCACTGGTGCATACTCTTGAAAACAAAATCATGTCACTGTTATAGAGAGCATTGGCAGTTAACACATTTCAAGATATAACACCTTATTAAATAATTAAATCTTGCAAATCACTTTACCAATTCACTTTATTAATTGTTATATTGCAAAGTATACACATTCACGGAGGTCCCATGTGCATGTTCGCTTTTGCAGTTTCTTCTATCTAGGTAATCTGAATGCTGGAAATAATTGCCGAGTTTTTTTACACTCCTAATTAGTTAAACCAAACAAACAGGCAATTCTCTCGAAGTGCATAGCTTCAAGAATATTTTATTCCTTACATATGGTTTAAATATAACGGCGGAATCCCTCTTTGCGTGATAATTGATGTACAGTGCCTTAGAAAACTGATGCAACCAATAAATATTGAGCCTCTCTCATCTAGACCAGCTGGCATCGAGCGCCTGAAATCAAATGCAAAATCATGCAATATAGGAGTGACATTGCTCAACATTGTTCTCGCTGAGCAGTTTGAGCAGTCAGCAAATAACCATTCGACTCTCAACTGCAGTCGGCTTTTACTTCGTCCTCTACAGGATCAGCATTTTTCCATCATTAATGATCCAAACCGTAGTATGAAACGTTTTCCACCACCATGGCATATAACCGTGGTAGAGAAGTAGAACACAACACAAAAGGCCGTGATCAAAGCATTTTATCAGCGTAGTTTCATCTTCTAATTCCTTTGTGACAATCTGGATGCCTGAAAATGTATTCGCTGGAATAACGGCGGCGCAAACGTTACACCACCAGCTCACCCATGACGTGTGATCGCATGAAGGTTTACGAAGTCGTGCGCTAAGGGGGCGGCTGGTCGAAGTGGAAAAATCCACCTGGGTGCTGACACTACGCTGCCACACCGGTGGCTCGAATGGTTCATTCCTCTTGTCCCCAGTGGCGGATGTGTTGACGCAACTAGGCCCTTGATAAAGTGGAAGTAGAGGGCATTCACGACGGTGAGAAGCACGAGAAAGGTGGCGGCGAACACGTAAAATTTCCCAGAGTATTGATCGCCGAAGCGAGCACAAATGGCAGTTGAGCTTGGGAAGATAGCTTGGTAGTGGCGGCAGCAGAACGACCACGTTCATGGTTGCTGCGTCTGGGAGAGTCCCGGAGACGCTGGCCACTGCGGTGCCGATGCAGCGGTGTCTATGCGTCTGTCAGTTCTTCGAAGACTCAGCGCGACTCACGGAGGGTACACCGCCTTCTGTAGAACTTTTGGACAGGCAGCGCGACCTTCTTGCAGGCTTCCGAGACGATTACACTAGCGGAAGTTGTTGATACCACAAAATGGAGTCGTGGCGCATGCGCATGGCCTTCTTCCTCTTCTTCTGCCTCAGAACACGAGTGCCCCTGCTACTTCTTATTTTGATCACCTTGACTTGTGGCACACACCCACTATCGGGACATTTCTCATGGTCTTCTTTTTTGTTTTTGTTTTCTGCTACAATGCCTCGCTGCCACAAGTCTTTTGCAACATCACTGATGTCACTCACTTGCTGAGAGCAATCTAACAGTTGCTTATAATGGTCATTCTTCTCAATTCATTTGAAAGGTGTTGCTCCTTCTTTAATAGTTATTTAATTCATACGAATAATACGCATTAAAGAGCTGTCACCTTAATTGATGACAGAGGTATATTAGAGTAAAAACTGAAGAATAAGGGTAAACAACTTACGGTACACGCAGTATGCCACTGTAATACCCCTGTCACACGGCCACCACTAAACTCCGTTGAACACCGTCAACGTAAATCTCCCCTAGGTGGTTCGACGGAGAAGGAGTTGTGGCAGTGTCACACGCGTCAATGAATAGGTTGTAACAGTTGGCGCGAGGGGGCTGAGCTGGCGCTGTTTGATTTTTGGAAAAGTATTCTAATTTCATCTCTATTGATTTTTTTGTGAATCTTCGTTATTGGGTTTTTACAAAAAAACACAATTAAGCAGGTAAGAGGCTAACAAACCATAAAAATATTTTCAAATAAAAACGAATTTGCTAATTGTAGCGATGCTGCTAGCGACGCTGGCCACATTGTGCTTTTAGTTGTTTTGTTGCCTGTTTTCATGCCCGTGTGCGAAAATTCTTGTGCTTCCTTGGCACGCGAGCGCACATTTTGTGTTCTTCAGCCATGAGTGACACAGCGACGACCACAACCACACGCATGGACGAAATATTTTTCAATGGCACCGGCCGGCCCGACTCGCGAGGCACCACGTGCGAGGCGCGGAGTGTAGAGCATCGGTGTTGAGAGTAAGTGAACTCTGGCGGGCGTAAATATATGTAAACAAACACGCGTTGTGAATGAGTAGTACAACGAAAGAACGTTTAAGATTGCCAAAATGTATTATTCTTTCACTGCGGCCACTTAGTGCTCGAAATTTTTCTCTGACCTCTAGACTGCTGGGGACAAGAGTACCTCGTTTTGCTGCGAAGGGAGATCGTTGAACGTCCTTTGCGAAACGTTCCGTTTACCTTTGTATGCGTAAGGGTTGCCGTGTGACACGGACCGCATCTTCGTTGTCGTAAGAACGAGGGAGTTAAACGGTCTTCGCGGGTGCCCGTGTGACAGGGGTATAAGAGCTTAAAGCACACAGTGTACCCTGCTTCATGTACCCTGTTTGAGAAGGCATTCTGTAATTGCCTTCTATGCGTGCACTTCTACTGTTTTATTACCATTTTTGTCTAGTTACTTCAGTTCCTAATATTAAATTGTGTGTTAGTTTGCATTCATTGCTTTGCCGTTGTCGTTGTTTCCTGAACGAATGTATAACAGCCAATTGTCAAGATTTTACTTTTTGCCGTTACTCTCCCTCCGTTATTTCTCAAATTTATAGTAATTTGTCTCCCTATGTATTACCCTCGTCATGGGTATTTTGGAGTATTTTGAAATTAGCAAGTTTTTAATAAAAATAAATAAATAAATAATGTAGAGGTTGTAGAATATTAGGTTTTCTTGGAATCCGGAACTTCGAAGGCAAAGGTTGCTGTGTCACTTGGCGCACGAGCCACCTTCACAAAAAAAAAAAAAAACTGCTGCGCCGCACACAACTTACGTCATGCACTTTTCCGGTTAGGCGCTTCGTTTGAATAGTTCAAAGGGGACATGACTTCGCCGAGTCGGCATGCCACGATTCCAGAAAACACTTGCGAAGAGGCGTGGACGCAACTTTCAGCGTGCCTCCTCATCGGTCTCCCGTCAGCCTGACTTCCTGCTTGTGGTACTATCCACAGGCCCTCTGATATTGCATGTTTGATGACCTTCAAAGAATTGGCTTTAATTATCACGATACAGTGCTTTCCGAACTAATGTTCTTAATCGGCAAGACGCGGGAAGATACGAAAAACCGAAATGCACCATGGCTGCATCGGTTTCTCCAGCACATGCGTCAGGAATGTTGATTTCCACGGTTCATCAATGTTTTGATGACAGTAAGGCGCACTGTAACGTATGCCCACGCGAAATATGCAACAGCAAACTTTTCTATGACGCTCAGCGTACCGTCATCACCTGACGAGGTAACTGGCAGGGCGCTTCAAAATACTGACGTGCCACCGTAGGCGATCAGCACTTGATAAACGATGCCCAAGGGCATGTGCCACCTATGTTGGCCCTTTTTACTACAAAACAGCTTGTTTGCCTTGCTGAATAACACGCACGGCCTGCAACAGCACTGGAGCATTTAAGTAGCAACAGAGGAGAACAGCCGCACGTGTTCACGCTTAGCAAAAGAGCCTGCAATTCAGTAGCTTTGCGATCACAGGCTTCGTAAGAACACTTCGCAGACACACTGGGGTTTTCATGCATGTGCGTTCGGACATTCACACGTGAACTGCGCAAAAAACATTATTTCATCGTCGGCCTTACCCTTCGCAACTAGCAAAATGATGTATTCGGCAGCAAGAACACTTCAGTAAGTTTCTTTGTAGCACACCTAAAGAACAGTAAAAAAATGAAGGGATTTATACATAGACATAGCACTAATAATTTTAAAAATATTTTCTCATTTACGTGCGCTACAAATAATCTTACTGAAGATGAGCTACTAACGAGTCCGCATCGCATCTCTCGTGAGTAAGAACACTTCCACCTTCGACAACACCACGTTTTGACAGTGCAATCTAGAAAATCCAGTACGTCCGACAGCAATAATCCGCACTTCATACTGAGAAACTGCATGACGCACACACCCAGATGAATTCGTGGCGCGGTGGACGGCCGCGCTGAGCAGCTACCACCTTCAGTATCAACTGTGGGCGATCCAGAAAGCCCGTGCGGCAGCGAAAAAGCTCAGGAGCGAGAGCCCCCCTTTTTAATGTTTTCTTTGTGTTTCTTTCGATTTCCATAATGTTGTTTTGTATTGAAATACCGTGTTGTGTATATTTATGCTGGCACTGTTCATTAGGAGCATAGTTGGTTTGGCACTTGTTCCATTTTATTAGCACGTATTTTTTTATGGTTTAGTTGCTTTCCGTTAATATCTGCCTTCGGCCTTGTTTTAATTAAATGCTTGTTTGTTTTACCGACAATTTTCATGTCTGCTCTATGAGTCGTCAGTCAGAGCCAAACATCTCTACACTGCAACCTCGCACGGGTCAACCGGCCTGCAAAAAAAATGAAATGTACCATTTGAAAGCCTTTCAGGCGTTGCCGGCCGAAGCGTAAAAATTGAAAGCCTGCGAGTCTGCCGCACGCCGCTGTTGGATCGGCGGGGCCCCACCCGAATTGTGTGTCAACGAAACAGATCCACAAATAATTTTCAGTTTAGTGCGCTGCGCAGACTACCCGTAAAAATGAAAAGGTTAAGCTAGCCATGATAGCTTAATTTTGCATTCTAATTCACTAGTCTGCTTAGCTTTAGGCACACAAAACTGATCTAGATGGCGCCATTTTCAGCGGTGTGCCTCATGGACGCATCGTGACACCACAGTGTGGCACGTAAAGAACTCATAAACCGAAGGAACTCGGGACATGCGCCAATGGTTGTGGCTGCGCGCCGTCGCTGATGCAAAGGCAGCCACTGTAACTCCAGAGCGAGTTTGCTTGTTCATGATCTTGAGCAAGCTTGGTTTTGTTTGTTTTCCACCGCTAAATAGACGAGGGCGAAAGGCCGAGAAACAGAGACACCGGCGAGCGCCAGCTTCCAACTCTAGCGATACGGTCATCACTGCGTAGCTAAGGAGTGGGGAGGGGTGTTCAAACCTTCCAAAACTTTTCAAATTTGCATGCGTACACACACACGCACGCATACAAAATCACGCACGAAGATATACAAATATTTAGTTGCGCGGAATCCAGCAAGTGCGGAAGGGTAGGAAAGAGGAAAGAACAAGCACGCGTTCGTAGCCCGGATCCACATGGAAATTAATACGAGTTTCACTGAACAAAACCTTCTTTGTTTCCGAAAAATTCATCCTGGTCCAGGGTTCAAACCCGGGACCAACACATTTTCTGTTCATCTTCCCGCCTGTGCCCTTCTGTTCTTCTCGCGCAGTCTAGCGCGTGAAATCGGTATTGTCTAAAATCCAGGCTGACTTTAACAGCATTCTCTGCGTGAAATAAATAAGAAAGATAACGGAAGCAGGAAAGCAGAAAACTTCGTAGCGTTGTCCTTTCGTTGGCAGTTATACAACGTCAATGCCCTCCATTGCTCTTTTTTTTATTTCACCATCTCAGATGTGCCGTCATTATACATTCATTCTTAACAGACACCCCTGGCCCGTCCAGGGCAAGACGTGGCAAAGACACACTCAGTGGCCTTTACCACAAAAACCTTTCATCCACGAGTGCCTTCTTCACCAGGTTCCGCCGGCTCAGATACCGCCGCAGGCCTTCCAGCATCTGTAGTAAACCGGCCGATGTTATTAGAAAAATATTCTTTGAAGCTGTAAGCGAGTCAATTCATTTTCCTAACCGAACCAGGTTACTCCTAAAGCTGTACCACTGCTCATTGTCGTACGCAGAAGGTATTAACCATGTAAATATTGGACCCGAAATGCGAATCTGTCTCGCTTGTGTTCCGTTTATTCAAGACTCGGAAAATGTTGCTACATGCCAAGAAGATTATGTAACACCAATCACACCTGAAATCATGCCGGACGCACATCCTTAAAAAAGAAAGCAAACGTGACATCTCACCTGCATTAAGGAGATATGCACACACGCACAGTGCTGGGCCCATACTGGTCACTCCACCAGCCTAGACGTTAACGACTGGAACGCCCTTCCTCAGTAGGAATGTTCATGTTTTTTTTTCTTTGTAATTGTTTTTATCTCTGTCTGTCCTCTTTACACGCCGTATTTCGCCGCATCTGTACGGGTCAGCAAACCGCTTACTAGTACCAGGTTCAACCTCCCCCTTTTCTTTAATTTTTTAGGGGCGAAGCTCCTTACGCCGTGGGTCGTACGTCCCGTGTTTGTAGTAGTATATCTATCTATCTCTCGTTTAGTCCTTAGAATGTCCGCTGGATGGCGGTACTTGTACATGCTGAATATATGATGAAACGATGAGAGATGGCAGTATTTGGAGTGTTCACTAGATGGACAGACGGGCAGACGGACGGACGTACGGAAGAACAGAAGCAAGAACAAACGGATGGACGGAAGCACGGACTGACGGACACTTCGCCCAACTCACCATCGTTCCCTCCGAGGATATTCTGCGATTTTTTTCTCTCTCTCTCTGTCTTAGGGAGTAGAAACAGTGAGAGCAGGTAGTCATAAATGCGTCTGCAAGTACATATTATTAAAAGGCGTACGCATGTGAACAGAGCCTATTACGAAGGGATAGACCAGAAGGCAAGAAAATATTTAGCGGTGGGAAGACAAGACCCTCACAGGGACTTAAATTACCTCAGCATCGAAGCTTTCAGATGTCATAATGCTCTCGCACAGTCACACGTGCTGGAAAAAAAAAAGCTGGCGCTTGTCGACGAACGCACCTGTTCAAGTCGAGTAAAGAATGGGTGACAATATATCCCTTGGAACAGGAGTAGGATGACATGTTAGCCTGACGATGTTTCTGGATCACTAGCTCTTTCATTGCATAATTTCACAGGAAACAGCACTGGCATCCAGCATACAAGGATGGTACTATATATTATAACTATATGCCAGGTGAGTGTTCAAGTCTTGTGTTCAGTCATGTGATAACGTAATTTCGATTACCTTTCAGCAATTGCAGCCGAGCATGCACTTCGCGCGATTCTCCACGCAAATTAAATAAATGCAAGACTTTATCCTGTCCTGAGGAAAGTATCATTATATGAATCTGTTTTGAGCCATCGTAAAGAGCAGCTATGTCAGTTTCCAGCACTGTGCGAGCAAGCACGCGAGGTGGTTGCTGTGACACTAGAGGGATCCAGCAGCATTTTCTAACCATGGGAGGGGGTGGGGGGACATTGTCGTAATCTCAGTTCTCATCATGCAGTACATTCTTACTGTGGTCTATGAAGTAAAGTCAGAGTTTGGGCCCATCGATTACCCATCATTGGAGAGAAACAGTACGACTGCTTATGACCGGGACAAAATCCGAAAACGATTCGGATTAACACTATCTATAGTGGCGCACGGGTTGGCTAGTGCGGGCGAGAAATTCAGCACGTTACATACTAACTTTTGCTACAACGCGCTATTCATTCTGATTTTGTCGAATTAAAACAGTAGAGCTGATCTCCACAAACAACTATATTATGATATTATACAGATTACGGCAAATGTGCAAATGACTTAGCCAGGAAATCATGTTCAAGTATCATACCACAGCTTAGATGAGCACCAACAATGCATACAGCTCGCTTCCTGTTACAATTCACTTGGTATGAAGTGTCAAACCACCCATGCGCCTACATTTAGGTGCACGTTGAGGAACCCCAGGCAGTCGAAATTATTACAGAGTCCTTCATTACAGCGTACTTGATAATATTAACATAGTTTTGACACGTGGAGTCCTAGAATCATCTCTTTCAATGATGTCATTATCACAAATAGCATCCTTGTGTTCATACTAGTCCTTTCAATGCTTACCTTGTCCACAATATACGTGAGTGTTGCGGCCAAAACAAAATCACTTGAAGCAAAATCGACAACGCAGAACATTAGCAGATCCCATAAAACAAGCGTGAACTCGTGGCCATGGTAGATCACGGCGTCAAAAGAATGGCCATTATCTGCAAAACAAAATGCAATTGTGAAACTGTTTTTAACGATTCTGAGAAGAAAGCAGTGAGCATGCTTAGGACTAAAAAAATGCGATCATAGAAACGGAAACATGAACGAGAAGGAAAAGTCAGCAGATAAAAAAACTGTTGCTTTCTCAGTATCCATCCATATATGGAGGAGAGACTTTCTCAGTATCCATTCATATATGATGGAGAGACTGGGGACTAAGAAAATATGCCCATGAGCCTCTAACATATATATCGGAGACTCATGCATGATGCCAAACCAATTATAAAGCAAGCAGTCATCTCACCGATCAAAAGTCTTATCGTAGCAGGACTCGCGAATGCAAGGCTTGGTTACAATCGCCTCAAAGAAAATAACTGGTGCACACTTGAGAACAAAATGCAAGAATTCCTGAGTATACCAGCAGTATGAGAAACGCTGCCCTTTCTGAGGCAATGATGAGGTGCGGATTTGTTCGTCCGTAGTCTTTACTGAACAGTGATAAAATGTAGTGCAGGGGCAAACATGGTCAGCAGAGGACACAGGCACGCAAGAAGTGGGCATAAACGCAAGCGTCCGTCGTATATTCTCATGTCCATGTCCTGGTGTTTCGCTGCATTTCGTCCCCATGCAGTCAGTCCGGGGATTGCACCAGAGACCAACGCCATTCAGTACAACGTCTCTACCGTGTTATAGCTCATCCGGAGGCTAAGGATTTGACAAAGAGACCTAATTACTTTACAACTCAAAGCGCAATGGTACTGACTAGTATAATAGTTCAGTTCTTCGAAAACCTGTGCGATGAAAAAAACTTTATGAACAAAAAAACGGTGTCAACCAATTGCGAATAGCGCGAAGCTATGACGGCATGTCACTCAGACATTTGACTCTCCCCTTTCCTCCCGAAAAAAAAATACACAGCTAGAAAACAATAAAAAACAGGCAGTCAGCATAAAACAGACAACAAGTTTTCTGTTCATAACCATGGCAGGCAAGTGACTGACTATGACAAACAACTTCCTGCAAAATTTCTCTGACATAGTCAATATCCCTGTGCCTTGTCAACAAATTCGACTTCCTTCTGTGATCAGCTAGTGGCCGCCTTGTAAGCTCAGATGGAAGTACGGCCACGATGGTAGTGTGATTCTGAAAGGACTTGTTTTTGGGCTAGTTGGTGCATACTTGGTGCAGAAGACTGAGGCGCAAAGAACATAACGTGAAGCAGGAAGAGCAGGAGAGAAGACAGAACAGCGCCAACTACCAACTGTTTAATGACCGTCTAGGAAACGCACTGGAAAGAAGACATGACGCTGTGCGATGTTTGTTGGCTGTGCACGCATGCGCGGTTTTGTCTTCTTTCCGGTGCGTTTCCTATACGGTCATTAAACAGTTGGTAGTTGGCGCTGTTCTGTCTTCTCTCCTGCTCTTCCTGCTTCACGTTATGTTTTTTTTTCGCCTCAGTCTTCTGCACCAAGGTAGTGTGATGGTGCCACGTTTGGTGCCCGCACAAAAACCGGGTTTTAAGAAATGAGGATGTTTGGGCAATGCTCAGAGTTTTAAGCAAATACAGGGCAAAAAACGATGATAAATTTGTTATCTCTATTTTTTTGTCTTTGTTGGTTAATAATTCTGCATCTCCATAGGCTTTCTCCTCCTGGAAAATTACCGCGAGCCTGATTTGTCATGGCTATCACGCGGACACGATTGCTTTTGTAATGTTCCTGTAGAATGTTTCTGACTTCCTGGCAAGTGATCGACGCGGGTGTCTTTGTGTTAAGGCAGTGCACTAACACAGCTATGTATTTTCGGTGGTGTATCACCACCACTATTTCAACATTTTTTCCCGACAAGCGATCGCTGATGCAAGCTGTTGCCAACAGGGTCACTTTCACCAGTGCCAAAGAACAAGAGAGCATGCACAAAACGGAAACAAATAACGCTATACACGAGACAGTGATAGAGCCATAGATAGACTGTCGGTCGTTCTATCACTGTCCCGTGCTTACGCTGTTTTTTCCTGTCTTTAACATGTGCCAAATAGACCAGTTAAGTGCACTCAAGCATACGTAGGTTAAATTCACCCACCGGGCCATTTTAAATGTGAGGTCCAGGGGGTGTGATAGGCCTTCGGCCACCCATTACGATTTGGAGGCCTTCGCAATGTTATTAGCACTACCAGCAGATATGAATGATAAGAGCGCTATCGGTGGTTTTATTTTGTTCATTCTTGTTAAACAGAAACGTCTGTTATCCTTCAACACCTCAACCGACACAACTAAAAGACGTGTCTCAAGATACATTATTTCAGGGCAAAAAAAAAAGGGGGGGAGGGGGGAGGGCTGTTGCACATACCGACAGAGTATAAGCGCTATCCTGCCACATACAGACACTCCGCCTGTGCACGCAGAACAAGCTCTGTTAAGTGCTGTTCTGTCTCTATGTGTAGGTGTCCTGCGTTTTTTTTTTTTTACTGTCAAAATGCATGGTGGTTCAGCTGAGCAACTAAAGCACGTACTTATGCAAAGATCTTGGCACGAAAACTACAAAGACAAAGAACACTGTAGACAAGACTCGCACCTAGACGTTCGCACCAGTATGTGGGGCCAACTAGCTCAAACCACAGCTTATACAGCATGTATTTTACCGCTATCTCGCACAGATTTACTTTTGGTCTGATGTATCGGCAGACCACTTACCATTGTAAAAGAAGCCACGGTCGACAATATCATTGAACTCAATATCAAGAAGTTTTTCAAGCAGGGTCCGGTCTTTCACCGTATAGTCAACATCTTTTAACGACTGAAACGAATACAAAAGTTAGTCACATCGAAAGCATGTGTAATCAAAAAGCTAGCCATAAAATTGTGCGACGTATGCTACATATTCGGTGTTCAGATTAAAAGGTACGAAACGTAAAAACTTAATCGTTAATAGATGTTTTTGCCACAATGGGAGAATGTATTGCGTATTTACTCGCAGAATTCGTGCACTTTTTTCCGCGTTTTTAGGGCCTCGAAAAGGTGGTGCGCAAATTACACGAGTATTTTGAGAGCGCATAAAGAATATTGGATCACAGTTCTAACGCGCGCGGTATATACATATACAAAAAAGAAGAAATAAATTGGAGCACAATCGAAGTGTACTTGTCAATTTTGGTAAAATTATAGCACGTACTTTAACCAGTCAGATCCGATCACGCGCAGTCTAGCGGGAATCACTGATGGCGAAATCCGATCGGGAATCATCGTCGCGGCCGCTGCTCCCGAAGCGCATGGTCCTCGGTTCCGTCGAGCGCGTTCGAACTCCCCATTTTCTTTTTCGACGATGCTGGGAAAAACTAGGCTCCACGACACGGCGATACCGGAAGAACTGAGCATCCGCAGTTAATTGAAAAGGCCTCCATTAATGGCAGCAAACTTGCATTCGCAAGTGCGCACTCTTCTCTCTCGCGTTCCGATTGCGCCGGTCGTCACGTCCCCTTGAAGTGCTTTGCGGCGGCACGCTTCCTGTTTTCTTCGGCAAAATTTACAACTGTGAGCTTCGGTTTTGCTGTATAAATAATTACTGTAGCCCTTCGCAAGGGAATCGTGAAAACGCGTCGGCCGTATGGTAAAACCTAAACTTCCGAAATGTTGCAGCGCGGACGCAGAGAAAAAAAGGAACAGTTGGCGCGACAGGCCCTCGCAAGCCTCCGATGCAGAAAGTAGTCCGTGCCTTGACGCGAGCGTGCATTCTCGCCACGGTGGCACAGATTGGGAGATAGGGCATGGCCTCCGCGATCGGCTGCCGGCGGCGCGCCGGCAGCCGATCGCGGAGGCCACGAATAGGGGGAGGCGAATGCTCGAGCAGTTCCGGCAACCCAAACAGATCAGTGTTCGGGTGCAGTATTCTAGGGACCCTAGTTCGGGGGAAGTTCTCGGAAGAAGGGACTCCGCACTCGCAGCCTGCTTGACTGCGCTTGCCTGCTCGGAGAAGCGCGCATCCGGCATCGAAAGGTCTGAAAATGCGCGCGCCGGCGAGCTGTTTCGGGTGGGTCGGGGAGCGCAAAATATGCGAGTACTTCTTTTTTTTTTTCGAAAAGCTGGCAAAGATGTTAGCAGCGCGCAAATTATCTGATGGCGCAAATTATGCGCGTAAATATAGCGAGACATCTATAGGGATGCGATTGGAGTCTCCGTTGTGAATCAGAGCGTGCAGGGGCATCCACATGCGCAGAAGAGAGCAGAGGCTCTTATGAGGAGCACCGTCCAACTGACGCGGCATTGCGTGTGAGGACAGGATGGCAGTTCCATCGCAAAATTTGGCGATTTGTGAGCATCGAGGTGTTATGCGATTTCAGACTGCGAAGTGGGCTAAGCGACCAGCCATCATTCATCACCTGCCATTCCCATGTGTTTGTTCCCTTAAAAAAAAAAACATCTGAAAGGGGGGCACTTCAACTCGGGCGTACGAACTCAAGGACGCTGTGAAAGATTAGGTCTCGCCACGGCTACAAGAATTCTGGGAACAATAAATGCATCGGCTCCTTCACCAACGGGACACAAAGTTATACTTTAAATAGAGGCTCCATTTATACCCGCAGAATAACTTCATACCTTTTCATTTAAACGCCTCTTGTAAAACGCACCACAGCAAAGTTGGTCAAAACAAAAAAAACTTCACGATATCACAGTCCTTCAATGTTAAAACACTGCAAAACGTTTAGCAGAATAGGCATATTATAAATTGCTAGGGAAAGGAAAGTCGCACTCACATGATCGAGGAATGCACACAAAAATTTCGTTACGACATTGTAGGTATTCACTACGGTGTCAATGTTCACCCTAGAGAGATGACCATCCACTGAAAAATAAAACGCAAGGACGTCTCAAATTTTACATAAAACTGCAAAAGCACGAGCATCACAAATGTCGAGCTATATGACTCGCTGAGAAAACAGCATGCACCTACACTCACCATTCTTCATTCTGTCTGGTCCTTGTGTGTGCTAATGCAAACAAAAAAAGGCAGTGAGCTAAACAAACTTTTTAGGTGAGAGCCAAATGGTCAGTGCTACCAACAAATTTTCAGTGTGCGGGTGACGTCACACGGAGCCTAGGCACGACAGTAGTGAAACATTGTGTATTTCAATGCGCGCAATTTCATTATGCACGCCATCAATGTGCTTCCGGCACTTATTTTTTTTACAGCACTGCTCTCAGGCTGCCCAGGACGAAAAAAAAAAAGAATATAACAGGTAAACATTATGGTTATGCCTGCTATAATGCCGTACTTAAATATATAAAGAATTCATGAGATACTGATATGAGAATATTATAGGTATTTATTTATTCAATAGCATTTATTAAAAACTACGAACACCACCAATACTTTGGCTTGCCAACTAATTATATTCTCAGCGTTTTCTTCTTTGTCTCACAAGTTATACTGCCACACAGTTGATGGCCGATGGTGGGTTGATTTTCGGAAGCGACCAATCAACTACGTAGCAGGTCTTCATCACCCGTTTTCTAACTGGTGACGCTACGTTGGGCTCCAAATCAGCAAGACGTACCGTAAAGCGTAGAGTTGTTGTGTATATGGTACAATTTACATATTATTAGTTGAACCACAGCATGGTTCTGGTTATAGTCCTTCGTGACCGCAGTATATTGTAAATAAAAGTAGCATAAAATAAATATTATAATGTTCAATGGCGCCAGTACAAGGATGAAATCACCGAGCTGAGAAAGGCCGATTCGGCACGCACCGTAGAAAGAGGCCTCCTCATGCGACAATACTGCTCATAAATATGAACGGGAAGGGTCATCTGAAACGTCTGTTGCTCCGTGTCAGGCAGCAGTCCTCTGTGGCCGCACAGGTCCTCCTGGATGTTCACGTAAATGTATAGATATACAGCGCGATGCCCATTACATACCAAATAGCTGCGTGCATTATGTATACGGCTGAAAGCTGGCACCACACGTCGAAGAAAGATGTATACAAGGCAATACCCGTGTTCTGAGTTCACTTGTTTTTTGGTGATCGATCTATGCCAGAACGTCAAGGTTGTTGTCATTAGGTTGAACACTTTATAATTTATGTACTTGGGGTAAGGAGGGCAGAAAACTTTCCTGCACGTTGCATGCAAACTTGCCTCTTCCCGGCGCAGCAGTTCATGCATCTCTTTCATGGAGACGTCGGCATGACCCTGAGCTGACCTTCCATGAATGTAGTACCCGAACTTCGGCTGGACAAATATGACCACGCTGATCTGCACGAAACGACAGACAGTACCATTAGCTACACGTTTATAACAATCTGAGAACATATATCAATAAAATGGCCAATAAGGTGACTACATAATAAGCCGCCGTAATATTTCTGGAGTTTGACGCCACGACTGCTCCCGAAATTACCCGCTGCCTTTTTTGCCCATCTGCAAAATAAGAGAGGGGACTCAAAACGTCTTACGTATACTGCCCGATGTGCTGTTTATAGCCAGGGCTATCGGCATGTTGTCACGACGTGGAAACCAGGCGGCTGGCTAATCACCACTGATTTAGGAAGCCTACCGCCAAAAAAAACATATAAGAAAGATAATACACAGTGGCATTCAGTCGTTTATCAATACAATATCTTAAGTCATAAGATTACCAAGCTAGAAATGAAAAAGAGAAAAAAACCTTTCCACACAAAATTCAACACACCATCACCACAAAGACGTATATATACGCACAAGCGCCTGCGCATGGTGACCGTATACACGACGTTCAACAACTCGCCTGGTATGACCTAACAACAAACTAATAATGCAACCCAAGCCTCGTTATTTATGCCTCCATGGCATGAAACACCGGGGTCATCACCTGTACTACATGTGTATCTAACGTTCTGAAATAAAGATATGTTTTAATTGTACACGTGTTGATCTACTCTTTTGCTCCTTTTCTTCATTATTAGCCACTATTTTATTAATTGTGTTGTGAAGCTATGTGCATACTTTTATTCATTTCATCCTGTATGATCATATTTATTCACTAGGCCGCCACGCTCTTTGTTATGCCATCTACTCGTAGGTTGTCTCTATTCGTCCATTACTTCAGATATTCCTGTTGTAAGAGACGAGGGTTCTCAGTAAGGAGTATTTTATTCTTCTTTATGCAGTAGTTGATATATAAGTATTAAGCACAATTCAGAAGTCACACCTATTAAAATAGTCAATGCGAGCGCTCCCGCCTGCGCGTCTCCATGTGTTCATTGCAGGCCGACAGCGACAAGTTGAACGCGTCATGAAAAAGGCATTGACATTTTCGGTCCAACAATTCTAATAAATACACAAAAAGGTTAATTATTTAAAATTATTCGTATAGTTAACTAATAAATTAAAAATGCATTCATGTTGTGCCCCAAACAAAGGGCCTCGGATCCGCACTGTGTGGAGGGCTGCATGGAGCCAGCGCGCATTGAGTGAAGTCCTCCAAGTGAACACCTAGTCGTCCGGAGAACTCATGCCGTGGGGAAAAGCCTTTGTCCTCCTGGTGGGAGGAGCCACCGACTTAGCCTGGAGGCATTGCCCGCGGGCCATACTTTTCTTAATCATAATAAAGTTCTTGCCATTCCATGCCTTACGGCAATAAATGAATGTCCGAGAAATATTCGCAGCTTCTATATTGACCACATTCACGTGTATTCCAGTAGACAGACCCAATGAAAAATGATCTATAGGTCTGTCCTCGTCTTTATATAAGCGACCTCAAACAACTATAAATTTCATTTACGAAAAAAGTGCAGTTTGTTTAATGCGACACACACTTGCTAAATGGAATAAAATGTAAAAACGTGCGACTTAACTGTGAAACAAAAGCTGGTTATATCACATGCAGCAAAAAACGGGCAGAAAGCAGGTATATTGAATACATACATTGCTGACAGAGCAGAGGTCGATAAAGTGTTGAAGCTTGTCTTCATAAAATCGTTCGTAGATGAACTTCTGTAAAACAACCTATAAAAGTAATTCAAAACAGTCAGCTGAATATTAATATTTGTTGGAGTTTAACGTCCGAAAAACGTGGCATATGATTATGAGAGGTGCCGTAGTGGAGGGCTTCGAAAATTTCGACCACCTGGGGTTCTTTAATGTGCACCTAGATGTAAGCACACGGGCCTCAAGCATTTTCGCTTCCATCGAAGATCGGGCCGCTGCGGCAGGTATTCGATCCCACGACCTATAGACCACTGTGGCGAGTATTGCCTAACCTGGGACACACAAAGAAATGTTTACAACTCCAACGCACGGTGACAGTCCTGTGAAAAACATTCTTTGCGCAGGATAAAGCGCAGACTCCATGCTTAAGATCGGGTAGAAAATTTCGAGGGTTAGAAATGTTTGAAACGTAACATATTCCACGATTGTCTTTTGTAGAATACTGTTTTTTTCTTTGATATTAACACTGTCACACTTCAGGTAATGTGCTTTGAGGAACAAATGCGGAATAGAAGTATCTAGGAACAGTATATATATATGAGTGGCAAGTTACATGGAAAAGGTTTCCAAAGACAAATGAAGGCGTAAAGAGAGCCTCCCTGTGAGCGTCAGATATTCAGCAACACATCGCGATTCATGTCATGCGCATAATGTGCGGTGTGAAATGTGCTCGCATTGCTCGGACGTTGCATTGCCTCATAAGCATCCGTATTAAAAATAACTGCGCTCAAGCATGCGCTCGGCTGCAGCCAAACGTGGAACTTACGCTAAAGCATGAATAAGATGCTCTGAAGGCCAAGTATCGTGACAGAGACTAACATGTCATTCGGTGATTCCGACATTTATGAGTGTCAGTGATTACCCAACCAAAAATACGTCATAAAAGTGGGCATGCCATAGGAGCATCCTATTCTCGAAGCAAGATAATAGCAGGATGGTTGACTATATGCACAGTACTTGTTTAGATAATTTGAACTCAGATAGAACATGCCCGTCACAGTGCATGGTGCAGCGGTTACGGTGCATGGCTGTTGACCCGAAAGCCGCTGGTTTGATCCTGGCCGTGACGGTCGCATTTTGATGGAGACGAAATGGCCTCCATCACGGCCTCCATCATGGCCAACTGGTCAGAGCACATGAAAGAACACCAGGTGGTTCCATTTTTCACTACGGGCGTCCCTCATAATCATATTGTGGTTTTGGGACGTAAGTCTGCCACAATTATTATAACCTAAAAAGCAAAGTGAAGAGTTCTGCTTCCCAAATTGACAGAACGGAGTTCACATGCTGATGCATGAACGGCTGTTTTCTCCGTATGCTAAATATGCACTGCGTGCGTCCGAAAGATCGTTGACAGTACACTGATAGCTGTTATGAATTGCATGCGAATATGTTAATGAACAGAATTAAGACAACACGTAAAAGAGCCTCCTGCAGCGCGTTCAGCTCATTTCTGTCGTTTAGGTA
Organism: Rhipicephalus microplus; assembly: GCF_043290135.1. Lineage (NCBI taxonomy): Eukaryota > Metazoa > Arthropoda > Arachnida > Ixodida > Ixodidae > Rhipicephalus > Rhipicephalus microplus. The sequence continues at coordinate 188,435,070 of NC_134710.1, read as the reverse complement.
GAACATCCACATGTCTTTTCGTTGGTCTGTTTCACTGCATTCCCCAATTTCTTACCTGGAACAGAGCAATGAGCAGGTACAGGGACGCCGAAAGAGCAAAACGGCAGGCGGCGCTAAATGGGATGTTGGCGTTCTTCACTGTCCTCGAATAGTAACTCTCGGGGCTGGCAAGGGCCACGTATTCCAGTCCCAGGCCCTGTACCAAGAGAACACGCCAAAAACGCATAATAGTTCAATAACACATAAGTGACGTTGTGCGTATAAATAACCTTTTTTTTTTTTATATAGCGATCAGAGAGCGCTGACCCAGAAAAACGTTCTGACACCTGAGTAAAGCTGGGGCCTTTAGCGTGATGGCCAACTTTTCCAAGCTGCGAAAAAAGCCTCACAGATTATACTAATAGCACGCAGCTCCTGCTTTATGGACGATATAGCACAACCACCGTTTGATGACGAATGAGTATACAGTGTGAAGGCTCAGCAGCTTCCTGGTGACAAGATGAGTCTAAACAGAACAAAGACCGATGAGTTGTTTTTCTCGAAGACCATTTTGTAATATTTCTGGAGTTTGACGCCGCGACTGCTCCCGAAATTACCCGCTGCCTTTTTTGCCCATCTGCAAAATAAGAGAGGGGACTCAAAACGTCTTACGTATACTGCCCGATGTGCTGTTTATAGCCAGGCCTATCGGCATGTTGTCACGACGTGGAAACCACGCGGCTGGCTACTCACCACTGATTTAGTAAGCCTACCGTCAAAAAACATATAAGAAAGATAATACACTGTGGCATTCAGTCGTTTGTCAATACATTATCTTAAGTCATAAGATTACCAAGCTAGAAATGAAAAAGAGAAAAAACCTTTCCACACAAAATTCAACACACCATCACCACAAAGACGTATATATACACACAAGCGCCTGCGCATGGTGACCGTATAAACGACGTTCAACAACTCGTCTGGTACGACCTAACAACAAACCAATAATGCAACCCAAGCCTCGTTATTTATGCCTCCATGGCATGAAACGCCGCGGTCATACCCTGTACTACATGTGTATCTAACGTTCTGAAATAAAGATATGTTTTAATTGTACACGTGTTGATCTACTTTCTTGCTCCTTTTCTTCATTATTAGCCACTATTTTATTAATTGTGTTGTGAAGCTATGTGCGTGCTTTTATCCATTTCATCCTGTATGATCATATTTATTCACTATGCGTGATAATTATTTTTTTGCAATGCCCCCCCCTCAGCCAATGCGTCTCACGAAGCCTACAACGACTTTTTTTAAATAAATAAATGTATAGCGAGTAGTCAGTATTAGGTCTGGATAGCAAAGAACCACACAAACGCATTAGGCCGATATTAAAAGGATAACTTTTCTTGCATATTTTGACGCTGTCGTCAGGTGTGTAATCTCCAACACCCCAATCTATCTCCCCCCCCTTTTTTTTTTGCTTTATCATAAAAAACACTAAACGCATTCACTGGCGTGAAATGGCTTTTCGGTGACGAAGACTGTTGCACCTACAGTCAGCGTCCGTTCACAGATATTCTCGCCTTGAGCAGAAGCAGCAGCGCAAGAAGTTGCAGCGAGAGGGAGACCCTGCGATGGCACTGCAGTTCGCACCACTCGTTGGCAACGAAGTACGAACGCCAGATGCTGACCGCCGTCGCCGATTCATCGCCCTTGTGGTCGGTGACCACCACGCTGGAGCTTTGGCTGCTCGTTTCACCGAGTCCAGCAACCTGCGCATACACCAACATGCGCATACTCTCGGATCTTCTAAGCAATGCTTTCTTTTTTGCTTGCTTTTCATGCGTAGAGTTTATCCCTGCGAACTAGACGGCAAGCAGTAGATCAAATGTTTTAGAAAATGCAAGGCACGCTACATATTTTGCCATAGTGGTCTAGAGGTCGACCACTGGTCCGAAGGTCCCAGAATCTCATTCCGGCAGCGGTGGTCGTGTTTCAGTGGAGGCGAAAAGATAGCTCGTGTACTTGGATGTAGAGGCCCGCTGAAGAGCACCAGATGGTCAAAATTTCTGGAGTCCCTACTTCGGCATCATATATGTCGTGCTTTTAGGACGTCAGAACCCAACAATTATTGTTCATTTTAAAACTATACAAAAAAGCAGGCGGAAAACACAATAGACGGAAACAGCCTGTTTGCCATAATGCACAGTTAGAAACGGGTACAGCGATAAAATGCAAACAAAGTCGAAGATTGAAGGGAAGCACTATCATCGCTAACCCGTAGGACAGGCCATCACAACTACAGGGCCAGCGCGCGAAGCGTCCATTCAATTCATATGTCTCGGGCAATCATCTACAATCTATGGTCGGAATATCACAGGGCGAACATAAACGTCGACGTGTGAGTAGGATGGGCTAGCCTCTCGGTGACGCTACTTCGTGCGCAGTCCAGGTTAACGCGACGATTACGAAAGGATGGCATGCAACAGAGATTAAAATGCTGCAGAGGCAACATTCGACTTGTATCCTGACCTGTGAGCCGTCTCCAGCCAGAGAGAGCCGTGGGGCTTCCTTGCGAGGCAGGCGCGGAATCTGTGAAGCACCGTGTGGTCTCTCCCAGTCTAAGAAGAAAATGTCCGCGCTGCTCTGAAGAAACACGACGTGGAGAAGGTAGAGTGTCTGGCCAAAAAAAGCGACATTATCTGTATTGCCCGCTTTACGTAGGTTTTATGTAATAATAAAACTGCGTGCACAAAATATTGTCGCGATGTCCTGGCGTGTACGAAGGGAGCAGACTGCATGTTCAGGTTAAACTGTTTATTGGGTCGAACTTGTGGTCACATAAAAGGAAAGTCAGGTTAGAGCAAGACACTGGCACTGATGGCGGCGAACAGAGCTTCGCCCATCGATCAACTGACAAGCGACGGAGCGCCTCGGCATTTATACATGTGCCGTCGAATATTTCAGCCTTATCAGTGGTCGTCGCGCAAGCTCTGGAATAATCTCAAGCATTCGTGTCGTGCGTGTAATCTCAACAGAACGATCTACAATGATCGTGAACCTTCTTAAACACTAAGGCGCAGTTTGCACTGAGCATTCTTGATACGCTTTGCGAGAGCAAACCGAATGAAGCGAAAGTGAAAATAAGAACGTGCATGACAATATCATCAGACGATGTTTGTCACAAATTTTTTTTTAGCCTTGACTTGACAATACGATGCAAAACGTAAATTAAATTTCCAGGTTGAGACAGGGTACTCGTAACATTATGCGTAGGGGCTAATCAAGTATGTCACTTAACTGTATCGTCTGATCTCCACCATCTGGCTTATTATAATATTACTATAATAGCAACAATAATAATAATAATAATAATAATAATAATAATAATAATAATAATAATAACACCCATCTAACCTGTTCTCTTACCTTCATGACAAATGCGAAGACAATGTACAGTTCGATATCCTTCTCCTGGTGTGGACTTGGAAGAAGCATATGGACGACATCCTGAAGCTATAGACCAGACAATGTAAAAAAAATTACACATTGTCCTGCATTGCCAATATGCACACGACACCACAATTTGGTGGAGTGAAATTGCTTCGCAAGTAAATTAACAAACGTCGCAGAACTAAAGGCGCTAGTGGCACGTATGATGCCGATCCCACGGACGTCTCATTGTGAAAGCTCAACATACCGTAAAGCTTACTTAATAACATTCTAGGAAAGTTAGCAGATGCGAACTATCTACTAATGAAAAAACTAGAAGAAAGCAAGACAAAGGTCTCAAACAAAGAGTGAACGATGGAAGCTTAAACAGGGAGCCATGGAGGCAACGTTTAGAAAAGGTGCTTATTCCTAGTAATTCGATATCAAGGGCACTAATCCAAACGTTCACTGCATCATGGGGCTTCAGTTATTCTCTTTTTGCTGATAAACAGCAAAAGAAGCAGCGTACAACTTAATAAGCGTGCGGTTCCTCGTTCTCTTCCCGATCATCTTGGTGTGAAGCATGTGCCGATAGCACAGAAATACCACGAAATCAGGCGCAGTAAAATCTACCGCAGGTTAGCCTTCATTAGCTGGCAGCAAGAACAGCATGTTTGGCGAGGCCAAGAGTGGGGTACACTGTGAACAAGCGATATAAATGATGACCAAGCCTCGAGTTCTGGCGACGATTTTGTCCTTGCATACTACATCGATTTATCAGAATTCTATAGCTTACTATACGCAAGTGTCCAGCATATTGCAATATGGCTAAATATGCCGAGTGATAGAAACTCAATATGCTATACCAAACGACATATTACTACAGCAAGTTTTTGCAAATATTTATCCAGTGAGAGCGTCGAATAGCACAGTACAGCTCTGAGCTCTAGAAAATAAAAAAAGAAAAAGGCTGCTTACCTTATACATTAACAGCCAGTTAAGGCATGTGGACAGAACCACTATAAGGAAAACACTGGACAGGCTTGAACAGGTGTATACGATGAGCTTGACGAATGTCTGCACAGAGAGATAATCGGTACAGACACAAGAGGATAGTCCTTCAAACTATTACTATCCAATACCGACGTATGTCCTTTTTTAATGTTTTCAGTTAACTTTCAAGGGTCAGTCTCGTTATCATTAGTTACATCTGCTCGTCTTCGTCCGTCGAGGTGAAGCAGTGGTTCGGCGCTCGACTGCTGACCCGATAGTCGCTGGTTCGATCTCGGCCGCGGCGGTCACATTTCGATAAAGGCGAAATGCCATAGAGGCCCGTGTATTGGGCGATGTCAATAGAACACCCAGGTGGCCGACGTTTCCGGAGCCCTCAGAGCGTCTCTCATAATCATATGGTGGTTTTGGGATGTAAAACCAAGATATTATCAACTTCTGACGTAATAATAATCATTGTTGGGATTTGATGTCTCAAAACCACCATATGATTACGAGAGACGTCCTTTAGTCGAAGGCTCCAGAAATTTTGGCCACCTGGGCTTCTTTAACGTGCACCCAAATCTAAGCACGCGGGCCTCAAGCATTTTCGCCTTTATCGAAAACGGGGCTGCGCGTCCGCGATTTGCTCCCGGGACCTGCGGGTAAGCGGTCGAGTGTTTTAGCCATTAGACCACCATGGCCACAAAGTTCCGAACATGAGATCACTACAGATCGAATTTTAGGCAAATGCACGTTTTGTTTCTTGTGCTCTTATAGCCCCATTTCCATATATGAGCGTGAATTGGAGTTTGAGAAAAAAAAATTTAGTGTTTTTATGGTGCCTACAAATGCTTATTTTTGGTGTATGTGCCTAAATGCACATAAATGCCTATAATAGCATATATCGAAATGGGCACTTACATTAGCACTATATTAATTGCCACGTTGTATTATTCTGATGTATTCGGGTTTCACCCAAAAGGGCTGCTAACAATGCTCGGCACATACCACACTGCATTCGTCCACATCACAAACCCAAGACACCATTTAGCCTCAAGTTTCACTTTCCAGCACAATTTTAGACCGATATTCATGTTACCAGGCAACACTGCTGTTCGGAACGGTGCGGGTTTCAACCAACTCTTTTTGCTTGACCAACTCTCAGAAAACAAAAGCCAATGCCACGCTCTTGAAGGCACCCTTTCGCGTACGCTCGTTCAAGGAAAACTTGCCGTACGTGCCCATTCCTCCAGAGCCCATCGTCACATGTTGGCTAACATGGCCAAAAGTTGTAGCGTTTAGATCCACAGCGTTTCGAGCAAAAGTCGATATAAGTGGTACACTGGAACACTTCTTATCCACACAGTACGTACCCCAATGTTGACGGAGACTTTTCCTGATCTGCGGGTCCAGCTCCAGGTCTGAATGCAGGCCCACAAAATTGCCAAGGCGCTCAGGACACCTAGTGCAATCTGCGTAAGTCACCCAAGCACTTAAGTCAAGTAATTGCTCTTGAATTTGGCTATATTGTTCAGTGAGTGGTGCTAGATAAATGCTTCTTTGGAATTTTCAGCACAATTGTATAAGAAAAAAAAAACGTCAACCACATATGCTTCAAATGCTTAAACTACAAACGAAGAGGTTACAGCCAGTAAAATATATTCTGTGAAAGCAGATGAAGCCTGGTAGCATTTACGAATCAACTCGATATATACCGAAATTGTGGTTCAACTTTACCCGTTTAGCTTCTTCAGAGCGTATGTGTCGCAAATATTTTTCTCCATGACTTAGAGACGACTTTTGCCACCATCACTTCCATAACCTGGACTCTGCCTGCCCATGCTACGTTCGCAAGCTTCATTGGACTGATTTATTTGAGCGTACGCAGCAGTTTTCCAGACGTAGCCATGGGTAACAGGCTGAGTCTGCAGAGCTGCTGTGGACGCCCAACTAAATCTGTCTACTGTCTGAACAAAGACACGTGTATGCGTATCTGCTTTGCTAGACACAAATCACGCATAGTATAAGTTATTGAGAGACTCGTAAGTCGTGACACCGAGTTATACTGGAGACTATACAGCGATGTACTGCACGACAAGTGCGAACTCTTTAGGCTCCACAAGAGCAGGCGCTTAAGTGGCAAGACTGCATGTCTGGTGTATTTTCTCTGTAGTGCCATCGCACACGCCTACTTATTCTGAAACAGCCATATGAAAACAACCCTATAGACTATCCCACCGGAGATATGAAATTTAGTGTTGCTAGCCATAACTGAGTGGTCATGACACAGAATTATTCAAGCTTTACAAATAAGAGCCCCCGGATTGGGCACCAAATGCACGTTTAATGTATACGTTCTCAGTGGCTGAAAGCAAATGGTGCATTTTCAATCATCAGACGCGAGAAAATGTGTGCCTACAGATCTCAGTCGTGTCTCCAACCCACCACTGTCGAATTATGTCTGTAGTGCTCAACCGACCTTCTTAAAGTACAGCGCATCGTAATTCGTTTCGTTGTCCTCCAATTTTGATTGTAGAACAGCATGAGGGGGCAAGCATATCTTACTTACCGGCATATCTTGAGCCGCCTGGTTGAAGTCTGACGAATAGGTGATCGAGAATGAGAGCTAAGAGAAAAGAGAAATATACATCATATTCTGTGCCTCCTTGCTATACAAATGAAAAGGAAAGCGCATAAAAGAAATGTTAATGCCGCCTAACATTTAGTTTTTACATCACTATGATACACTGCTGTCACCTGCTCAAAAATTGTTTGTTATGTCATTATATTGATAACTATTTTGGAGTATATATTGGAGCAATCGACTGCGTACTCAAAACTTTACTTTCCCTAATGATGCATACAACTTTCGAAAACAAATGCACTGAGTCCCAAAGACGCGCACAAAGAAAAACAAAAATTAAATAATCAGGTAACTGTGGCTATTAATAAAATGCTGACAAATGTTGATTTTGATGTGTTGAATTCATTTAAAAAGCAAAGAAAGAAATGTTTATTCTAATTCGATTTGTTCTTTGTATAAGTTTGTATTTTGTATCAGTTTGTGTTTCATAATGCTTTGTATCTTGTCTACGTTGCATGCTTAAGAGCAGCATTGTGTTATATTTGCAAATACAGCAAGCTCTACAATTATGTGTTTTCCTTTATTTATGCTAGGCTGTACAGGGGAGCCGAGGCCTTTGTCATGCATTCCAGTCTTTAACCCAGGCAAAGAAAAAAAATAAACTTCACTTTAAATGTGGAACTAGTTTATATATAACTGCTCATGTTTACTCAGTGGACATGTCATCAACGGGCATTCCAGCACTCACGGCTAATTTGGCGTTTTGCTCGTATGCGTCCCTTGTAGCTTCTGCGTAAGCAATGGTAATAAGTGGCGGGTGTATGGAACCGGGCTTTCCTTTTTTGTGGAGCATGATGCTGAAATGAAGAAAATAAATATACGCGCCGAAATTTGATGAGATGAGTCAAAGCGATATTTACGTGATGGTGATGAACTGGCCTCTAATCAGGGTGCCTACCAATTTGACATTTCCAAATCCCCTGACTTTTCCAGGTTTTGCATGACTATTAAAAGCAAATTCCATGAAAGCCACGTCTGCATGGAAAACTCTGTGCACTGGAAACAAACCCTCGAGTGGTAAAAACCAGACATTTTGGTAAAAACGAGACATTTATACATCTGACGACTGTAAAGCGTGGGGAGCAAGAGCAACGCTGCAGCACATGTTGTGGGAATGCACCGGTAGCGTGCAGCAGTCCCCGATGAACCGAGTATACATGGCAGGCTCGAACCGCGAGGCGCGATAGGAGGTGGCTCTGCTCAGCTGCAACCTCGCCGGTCAACTGTGGGCAGTTCGGCACGCCCAGGAAGACACCCGTGTCCAATGACTCGAGGCCGTCACCTAGGCTAGCGTGCTTGTAGCCCGACTCTGCTGAATACCACCGGACATTGTAAATAAAGTTTTTACTCATTCACTCCATATAAGTAAACATATTTACGAGACGCACTCAGGATGTTCTGAGCGCCTGCGGTAAATGTGAAAAAAAAAATATGTATATTTGGCCAAAATAAAATCCCTGAGCCAGGCAGTGAGCAAAAGTACGCTGTTTGATGTTCGGAAGAATCAGGAAGTAAACACACAAGTTGAAATTAACCGCAGATTAGGAGCCTTCGATAGTCTGACATCGCAGTCAAAGCTGTTAGAAAACATACAAGTTGTGCCACCCCGCGGCATTTGTGTGAAATGAGGACACAGGAGCCTGGCCGGTTCTGCCACTGGAGTGTAACCTAGTTTACTATAATGTCTATAGCCCAGACCACTTAGGATGCGGATTAGATTGAATTGCATCGACCTGAACTACTGTATTTATTGACTCAACTATTTAAATCTGGATCGGATTAGATCTTATTCGACCTGGTTGGCTGCATTTGCTATTGATTTATGTCCCTCACTAATTTGCGCACCTCTAAAATATACAATGTTCGCGTATTCTGTGTATCCTGCCTTGACAACAAGTAACGACAGCGTTAGAAGAAAAAACTATACTGCAAAATTTTCTTCTTTTTTTCCGACGAGCAGATGCACGTTTGTATTTTATGTCACTGGGCTCTCACACTTGAGGTGCAATGAAAGTCCTCGGACGGCTGCAGTGCAAGCTGGGGTTTGAATATGTTATGTCAAGAAGGAATCTGTCCAAGTGCAACAGCTCTTTTGATTCTATAGATGAATCACGAATGTCGGCACGTTACTTTTATTTACTCTGCTATGGAAGCAACACTGGAAAATAATTACAGATTTATTTACACAATCTCATGAAACTGAAATGGGAAATTTAGCTGAAGTGACTGGAGTGCTACACTTGAAACACGAGCTACCAGCAATAAGTGTGTAGCTGAGGACGTTTGCTGTTGCATCGATTGATATGTGGGGTTTAACGTCCCAATACCACGATATGATTATGAGAGACGCCGTAGTGGAAGGCTCCGAAAATTTCGACCACCTAGGGTTCTTTAACGTGTACCTAAATCTGAGCACACCGGCCTACAGCATCTTCGCTTTTATCGAAAATGCAGCTGCCGCAGCCGGGATTCGATTCCGCGACCTGCGGGTCAGTAGTCGAGTACTTTATCCAACGCGGCGGGGTTTTGCTGTTGCATCACAAATAATAATAATAATAATAATAATAATAATAATAATAATAATAATAATAATAATAATAATAATAATAATAATAATAATAATAATAATAATAATAATAAGCATGATCAGCCCGGCAAGCTTCTCCTGATTGGCTGTTCTAGCTTAGACAAACCAGATGGCCTTCAAGCCGAGCCCAAATCGTGGCCTAGACAAACATGCATAAATTTACAAACGTGAGTAATGTTGTGGTTCGAAAGTCAGAGATGCCTTGTAGAAGCAACAGACATCAAAATAGTGGATGTACCAATGTGGAAGCTAAGGAATGTTTTAGCCAATGTGAATGACAAGTTGCCAAGCGGAAATTTCCTTGGTCTTGTTTATGCCATAGGGTGCCTCACTTGTGACAACCAGTACATCGGTGAAACTAGTGATTTCAAGAAAAAAGTTAAACAACACAAATATGATGCTTTCGCTGAACACGCGCAATCTAGAGACCACCAAATGTACTTTTAAAATGCGTGTGTTCTCGACAAAGAAAAAACCCGCATCTTTCTACGGGGAGGATTCGAGTAAACGCGTCATGGAGTGGGTGGGGGGTATGGCGTGAATGTTGAATAATTGGGTAAGGTTTCGGAATGTTTAATTGTTATTCCGGTTTCATTATTCATATTTATTGATGAAGGAGAAGCGTTGTTTTCAACGAATGGTGGGACAATGGTGCCCGGCTGTGCCCCACTTCTGGTTGAAGGCACTGTTGCTTCCATCGCATCTACTTAAGTCAACCAAAGCGTCAAGTGAAGGAAGAGCCAAGTAAAGACGCCCTTGACTGAACTCTGAACACCCAATCTAGTGCCAACATGTCCGGGGTGGTAAGTAAATGGTCGTGCAGCACGAGCAGTCGGTTTTTACTAACAGACGCTGCCTCTGTCGGCCTTGCGAGGCAAGAGAGAGAGAGAAGTGGGGTGGGGGGGGGGGGGGGGAGCGACAGGTAGCACGAGACGCGAGCACGCGCAGTAGGGGTGTTGGTACCACCACTGACGCCGGATTTGCGAGTAGGTGCGACTATAAAGTATTCCGCATTTGAAAGAAACTTGCATCATACCTGCACCTGTAATCTCGAATCAGACAACTGTACATACGCTGAACAGGAGTGATGGGACGCTTCAGATGATGTACTCTCGCTGCTCACGTCGCGTATTTAGGCGTACTTAAGTACGCTGTGCCTCTCTTATGGGTTTTATTGTGAACGAGGCTTCCTCCCATATCGGATGCTGAAACGCCAATAAACTTTGTGTTCCATGGGTCCGTATATCCTTTCGCGTTTACACTATGAAGCAAAAGTTATGTACTAGTCTCTTTTTTTACAGGTCTTCTAGCAGCTCACTCTAGTTGCAGCTGAAAGAGCACCTTTTAAAGTTTCGATAAATGTTAATGCTTATTTATGTGACGTTCACACAAAACCACGGTCAGTTTCCATGACCTGGCTAAGTTTTTCAAAAATTCCCTGACTTTTCTGTGACTTTTCCAGAAGGGTTCATATTCCCCGACTTATATATATATATGAGATATAACAAGGAATGTACAGGGGAAGTTATTAGAACCAATGGAATGTAAATAAGAAGAAAGAAAAGTGGATGAAAAAATAACCAGCCGTGAGCAGGAATCGAACCTACGACCTTCGCATAACGCGTTCGATGCTCTAACCACTGAGCGACCAGAGCGGCCTTCCCTCCATCCGCTTTTTTGGGTTTATATGTGAATTTAGAAGTAGGAGTGACAGTCAGCGCCATCTATAAGCCAAACGACGAGTGTGTTTTCACACTCGCCGAAGAGTGTTTTCACACTCTTCGGCGAGTGTGAAAACGAGAGACGTCGACATTCCTTGGTTACTGTCTGTTAGATCTCATTAATATTGTGTTAAAACACGGAAAAACGAGCCCTTAGGTATACACTTCTTTCCCATATATATATATATATATATATATATATATATATATATATATATATATATATATATATATATATATATATATATATATATATATATATATATATATATATATATATATATATATATATATATATATATATATATATGCGTTACATGCTATACTACGGCTTAGAGCATAACAGTGTTTTACACCACTAGTTAAACACTTCCAATAGCGAAATTTTGCTCTTCGCATAAAATCAACTGCACTCACTGAATGTTTATTTTTTGTGCATAGCGTAAAATCTTGGCCACGGGCCGCCCGCTTGGAGAGACGCTGTCGCTGTCCCTTCCAGTGATGGGGTCAAGCAAGAAAAATCTCCTGACCAGCTGCCACGATAATGCTCCATACTCTGAAAAAAAACGCACAAATCTGAACCTCCAATGCCGTAAGGCCAGTCATGAAAAAAGATTATTATTGGTCGCTTGTAAACGTTGCACACTGGAATACCGCTGCCCATGTTTTCCTCTATTGTTTCTTGCAAATAATAATGGGCTTCACCCATCTTCTCGAGTCGATCGACAAACATGTTCTATTCTGAATAACACTGTAACAGCACAGTAACCCAACACGGCCTCTTTACCGTCTGACTGATTTCGTATACGACATTTCACACAGTCGAAGCAAATTATCGTGCGCACACCCTTCGGACTTACCACTGTGTCCTCTGGAGTTTTTCTCTAAGTTTTCGATCTTCACTGGAACTGGATAAATTTTCTTCACGCCATCTTGGTTGCTCTCTAAGACTGTTGCGAGAAAATATTTATCGCACCATGAACAACATATCAACATGGAAGTATTAAGTTGCAAGGACGTCAAATTACAGTACTCACAAATATCGTAGAACACGAGAAGCGATTCATCCCACAGGTCTCGAGTTGTCTTTTGGCACTAAAGAAAGTATTTAAAGAATAACACCCAGATTAACAAACCCTGATTTTTCATTCAGTTCTAATTCCCGAAAAAGAACACAAGATGTGCATGAAATTCTCCAGCAGTTGCTGATAAAGAAATATGGAAATGTCTTCATTCTTCCGCTTTATTTTACGTAAACATATACACATCAACGAATCTCAGTGGTATTAGCAAATTTTGTACCTTGTACAAGTTATGTTTCAATACCTAATTACAAGAAAATTTTGCATACCTTCTCCAACTTCATAAGCAGCGTTAAAGATAAACTTTACTTAAAAGAAAAAACGTGTCTCACTCACCTCTTCAGCAAACGTAGTTCCAAATCGTAGTACATCCTTGTTCGTCAGGAACGTACCGCAAAGCTAACGACACAAAGAATAATCTGTAACTTTTCGGCAGTTTCAAAAAATGATAGTGAAACACGTGTATACCTGCCGTTTTATCTTAATCAAAATTCTAAAATGCACATGCAAGCACTCACGCTGAGCTCCCTTATCTTCAGTGGTCCTATGGCGATAAGCTTTCCTTCAAGGCTATACTTGGCAGCGATAAAGTGGAGGTAAGAAGACTGAAAAAGAAGAGATAATAAACGTGGCGTACACTATTCACCCACAACCTGCATGCAGGACCGGACTACTTCCAAGAGGTTCCTCCTTACGTTCTTCCAATGCTTTATAGTGAACTGGTTCGGAACGTCGGTCCTTGAAATAACGAGGTTGGCATCGTCATCCAAATAGAACAGCCACGGCAAACCCTGCTGGTTGCTGTGGAAGTCAAGAGAAGGCATACGATAGTCATTTCATTGCTGCTTCATCGAATATTGGCACGCTCATTAGCCATACACTCGGCATGTTTAGATACAGCTACATGAAAGCTTTTAGCAGTCACACACTGCTCACGACTCTCTCTCTCTCTCTCTCTCTCTCTCTCTATATATATATATATATATATATATATATATATATATATATATATATATATATATATATATATATATATATATATATATATATATATATATATATATTGTAACGGAAGAGAGAAAGAGACCGCATTCTTGCTGTGGGCCGGCTGTTCTGTTTCTGACTTGTTTTTCTTTCTCCTCTAGCCGGGTATGCACTCATCACTGGGCATTATTATTACACTCGGCCACACTGCGTACATGCAGATGCAGTCCTGCTAAAGCTGGCCCTTCGCTGGAACATGTCCTTTCTTCTAAGGCCATGAGCCACCCTAAGATAGAACTAATGCTTCTGGTGAGCGGCATTAGCTGTTTCGCAGAGGCCGGTCACGGCCACGGTTCGTCTTGCTTTGAATGTAAGGTGATGATGGCTCTGGTGGACGCCATTGACTTTGTCGTGCTGGTCGTTGCGTCTTCCCTTGAAAGTGTCGCGACGATTCCATTGTTGGTTTCACGTTGGTCTTCGTCGGCCCGCAGGCCCTGAGCTTCCAACTTAACCGAAACCGTCTCTGGCGGGATGTATTAGCTATGTCTGTGGTGTCTCTCTCGTGGACGCCACGACTCGTCTTGCGGGGCTGTAGAACACTCTGGTGGGCCGCCCTTGGCTGTCTCGTTGTGGCCGCAGCACGCTTAGCAGGCGATTCAGTTGGCACAGTTTGGGGCACTGGTCTTCATTCGCTTCGGTGTTCTGGACAGGCAAACAGTTGCGTAGCGAAGAATTAGCAGAAGGTCGGACAAGCTCTGGAGCTTGATCGTGACTCCACGTAGCAGCGTCTATGTTGCTATCGACCTGGGACGCAAGGCTTCTGGGATGGCCGATGCCAGCCACGTCTGCTCGGGGCGCATCGACGCCTCCGTGTTGGCGTCCACACACTCAGTCAACGACTGTGGTGCGCGTGACATCCGGGAATGTGGCTCCGATGTGGGAGGGCCCATCTTGTTGATGCCCTGTACGGCAGCAGTCGCTGCGTTCACTTGTTCAAGTGATGATGAACGTGATAGCAACTTCTCCGACTGATGTTGGTGGCAAATGCTCTCAGTCGCTGGCTGCATAGCGGTCGCATCACACGCTGACGCACACTCAGAGAGCTGTAATGGTGCGCGGAATTCGGGGTCAGTTTCACCAGCAGGGACGTCTATGGTGTTTTCAGCCGAGGAGTCGTATGGCACAGCTGCAGCGTCGGGGTGAGGTTCTTCACGATATCGGTGTTCAAGGGAAGGAACAATGATGGAAGCCCGAGCTGCGTGATCGATGCTGTGTTCCTCGCAGCTCTCATGCAGGATAAATACTTAGTCGGCGTCAAAGGAGCAGCAGATATCAAAAAGCGGGCGGAAAACACTCATCAACCTCGAACACCAGTGAGACCAGGACTGCTGTTGTACACCTTCATAATGTGCCAGGCCTTGGCAGCATAGTGAAGGCGGTCGATGGCCACCAGCCATTTTCGACGATCTGGTGAGTCATAGCGGGCGCCGAGAGCATTCACTGTTTCGACCCAAAGCGCGGCAGTCTTGGAAACCTCGGAACTCCGGTAGTTTCTATGCAAGTGCAGATGGTAGTGTCGAGTACAGGGACCCGGTAGTACACACGGCGAAACGATCTAGTACTCGGCAAGCAAGGATGTTGCCCGCATTACGTTCGTAGGTAATGTGTGTGAAGAGTCCGATAAGCCAGGAGCGATGACCGTGGAGATCATGGTGGCCCCGGTACTCACGATGGCGGTTGAGACTGCGTATTTCGAACGAGCCACTTGCTGAGACAAGCGTGCAGCCTCGCGGATGACCCTCGCAGCATTTTCGGCTTCGGAGGAGCCACCCGGGCAACCATTGGCGGCGGCCGAGAAATATTCTGTTGTCGCAGCAATCAGCGCGCCAACAGAATGTCCTGAATCATAGAAACGGGGCCAGTGCGACGATTTAAAGCGTCGATAAAATACCGTCGAGCCGTCGAGGAGACCTGAACGACGTCCCCGGACGGTGCTTGTAGCGCCGGCAGGTCAGCGGGTACCAAGGAGACCTGTACGCCATCCCCGAAGTGGGCTCCTGAGTGGCTATGAAAGAGGAAAAGGAAGGAAAAAGCGCTGTCCCGTTACTGCCCTGCAGCAGCATGCTTCTGGGCGCCATAGGTTAGGAAGCGTTGCTAGAGTGACGGGTCCGTAACGTCGCAGACGCTGAAGCACCGGTGGCTTCAGCCATAAGGTTCGGTTGTCGTACTGCGCCATCGTAATGGAAAAGAGACAGCACCATTGCTGCGGGCCGGCCCGCAGCATGTTGTTTCTGTGTCTCTTCCATTACACTGGCGCAGTCTCCAATATATATATATATATATATATATATATATATATATATATATATATATATATATATATATATATATATATATATATATATATATATATATATATATGTGTGTGTGTGTGTGTGTGTGTGTGTGTGTGTATAAGCAAGCGCGTAGTGTCAACAGCGTATTAGCCACGCGTTTGCCTAGGCACAACTTCGTCACTTTCTTCGCAATCGCGCCAGGCGTTCGATGAGCACCAGTTCAGGCAAGGAAATGTAACTGCGGTGAAAATACCGCGCCACTGAGAACCCATGCGTACTCTTTTGGAACAAGTACATCAGTGTGGTACAACAGCACCGCTTGTTCATCTGTTGAGGTCAGCTGTTCATATGTTTATGATCCACGAGGCAGTGGCAACTATAGCGTTCTTGACACCATGCTTAAACGACTCCTGGCGAATGTTCAGTATCAACGCTGAGGAAAATCGCTACCTTGAGTGGCTAACATGAACTGAAGAGCTTGCTTTCCTGCTCAGGCAATTTGGTGAGTGTGGGCGCGAGGCCCGCTATACTGAAGACGCGGGTGCTGCAATTGCTGTGATGTGCATTATTGGGTCACGTGGTCTCACCTCGCTATGGCAAAGGAAAGAGAATGGTTGAATGCGTTGTTCTTAATGGCGTTGTTCTTAATGGGTTGAATGCGTTGTTCTTTGTGGTGGTTTTACTTTTGAAGAGTGTTGCTTTGCTCTGACTTCATGTGTGCGGACCCCTTTGAGACTATACAATGTCGAAAAGTGGGGTAAAGTTATCGGTGGTGTGGTACTTTTCTGAGCTTTCGCCTTTACGCCTATCTTGCCTTCAAAGAGCATGATGCCACTGCCACCTGTGTTTCTTTTATTGTTATTTCAAGCTTATTGAATTCAAATGAACACTGACGACAAATATTTTAATAAAAACAAGGAAATAAGTGCAAATTCAAGGGCTCATTTCTTTTGTTGGACGCAATAATATTGAGCACTAACAGACAATCATGCAGAGGAAACTATAGGGGATGTTATTATAAATAATTTAAATGTAAATGCGAAGGAAAACAAAAAGTGGACGAAAAGATAACTTGCAACTGGAAGGGGCCAATTCCTGCCGATTCCTTCCGGTGGCAAGTTAGATTGGGTTAAGCATTCTCGACTACAATTTATCCCCTTCCACAGCGCAAAGCAACCAAACGCGACGGTAAGGTACCATGACATTTTAGCTTGATGGTGAATGGAAGGGTGCGAAGATGGAAAATTGTGCAAGGCTAATAACACCTCCGTTTTTTTTTGTCACTCGCACTACTTGGCACATTACATACTAGGAGCATCAGCGTGAATTCGTTTCATACAAACATGACCTAAACAATCTAGTTTGACCATTATTACAGTATATAAAAGAATAAACCGAACCGTCTCGTGAGCGCGGCTCCTCGCGGAGAGTGGCTTTCCCGCATAGAGACGGAGCCAAAGACGGCGTACGTTGGCACAACACTGCTACCTAAAAGTAGCTTATAAAGTAACTTATTTCGCGCCCAATTCGGCACTGGGCTGCGGAGTGACATTAAACTTTTTTTTTCATTCTTCGCTGGTTTTTGCATACTGCGCATAAAGCATATACATGCTATGCATATATTAATAGAAACACCTCGTGGTGACCTGTCTAAAAATTATAGCCAATCATCTAATTGTTATACCAATAATAAAAGAAGATAATTGTACTTGATTAATTAAATGTAATGGACTGAAAAGAACATGAGCCATGTTCACAGCAAGGCTCTGGAGGACATAGACATTGCTCTTTCTTACGTTAAAATATCTGGGCTTCATGATAGCTGGACACCCTTTACAGCAATGCGAATGCGTACACACATAACTGTGACTGGAAGTACAGGGCTTAGTCACCAAAATATAAACGTATGCCACAACGCAAAGTAGACATTTAAAATTGAGACATATTAACTTTTCACCTTTGTTTTGTGCGTGCCGAAGACGGTTCGCTCAGAGAGAGAAATTTGTCACAGATGGCGCTCTCGGAGCTTCGACGATACAAGGTGAGAACACAGAGGTTGGCAAGAGCCTCGCATGCAGTTTCGTTGGCGTATTCCTAAGGCAGTAAGAAAAAAATTATTTCGAATTGCGATGAGTACGCCAAAGCGTTGGCAGTACGAGTCGTATATAACAGCCCTATCGATAGCAGGCCTCGTCCTGTGCAAAGAGCTTTTGAACGGAGCAAACAGAAAGAAACAAAAGAAAAGAAAGGAAGAAAGAAAAGAAAGAAAGGAAGAGAGAAAACAAAGAAAGGAAGAGAGAAAACAAAGAAAGAATAAAAGAAAGAAAGACAGAAAAGAAAGGAAAGAAAGAAAGAGAGAATGAAAGCAAGAAAAAAAGAAATAAAGAGAGAAAGAAAGAAAGAAAGAAAGAAAGAAAGAAAGAAAGAGAGAAAGAAAGAAAGAAAGAAAGAAAGAAAGAAAGAAAGGGGATAGGGAGGTGCGACACTCTTTCTTCGTGCAAGATGAGAACTTAGAAAGGCCAAGTTAGCGCAATGTTTACTGACATTCTAAGCGCTATCTTTGTGCAAAAATTAAACCCATCAGACGTGCAATCACACAACAAACTTGCTTACCTTACAATTGTAGAGTGAAGGCAAAAGGAGGCTTCGAAGTGCTTGTGATGAAATGCTAACACCCTGATAATGAAAACAGTGTAATTAGCTTCAAGTTTTACCAACGACTAGTTCATTAGCGCTAATCTATACAAGCGTAATTACGGCATAAACATGAACATGGGCGTCAGCGGGTAGTTGCAAAAAAAGGTACTTTCTCCCCCCTCCCACCACAACAATCACCTTACAACACGGCTCTGCATACCCCACGACAAAATACTGTCAACGCCCATTACCATGAGCCCGAGCTGTACCTTTCGGAGAGTCAGTCATTGCAAACAGCAAGTGTCATACTACTTACAGCATCAAGCAGTCGTCAGTCACATTATACAAATCATCGCACATATACAGGGTGTTTCAAGAAATGTGTCCAATATTATTTTAAAATTACGAAAGGAGGTATCTACGTGATACCTGCGATGTTCGCTTTCCTGTGGCAAAAAGCATTTCCGAATTCGCATAAACATTTCTACTGCAATAATTATAGAAATTAGTACAATTAACTTGCTAACTAGCGGAAATTGCCGGTCGAGTCAAATGGGCGAATTCCAGCCCTTCCTACGAATAGCCCATTGCCACTTTAAAATTTTGGAAAGGCGGCCGCTGGAAATCATCGCAGAGCAATGAATTCAGCCTAATTTACCTGGCGAAACCGCAACTGACGCACCAAACAGCGCATCTAACATTCACTTTGAAAACGCCGTCAATGACGACACTGTTTCCCTCACCGTTATCAACCGTTAATTTAGACACTTCGTTTCATGGCCGCTTATCGACACTCGCTTATTTTTCAACCACAATGCGATGGAAACAGTGTCCTCATTGAGGGCACTTTTCAAGTGAATGGTAGATATGCGCTGTTTGGTGCGTCAGTTTCGCTTTCGCCAGCTAAACTAGACCGATTTCATTGCTCCACGATGACTACCAGTGGCCGCCTTTCCAAAATTTCAAAGTGGCTATTCATTGGCTACAGGAGGGCTGGAATTCGCCCATTTGACTCAACCAGCGATTTCCACTGGTAAAAAAGTTAACTGTGTTAATTTTTATAAACTGCCGTAATTATTGTTTGTAATGCCTCTAAAGATGCCTTCTGCAACAGGAAATGTAGCGCCGCAGATAGCGCGCAGATGCCTCCTTTCCGTAATTTTAAAATAATATTGGACCAATTTCTACACTATAATAGCAAGAGCATCCTGTACCTGATATTTGACACTGTACAACGAATCAAGGTTGGCGTCCACCTTCCCCGCAGGAATGCAGCTGCCCGCAACGTGAAGATACTGAAATAAAAAACATCACAATCTCTCAAGGGCTTTTACATAACGCCACGTTCTACTGCTTTTCATAGAGACGGTCAGCTCGAACATATTCCGCTGCAAATAATGGGAGAAAGACGGATGAGCTGCCGTGGCTGCGCGTCTAGAGAGCAGTGCTCGCAAAAATTGTCCAGAAAAATAGTCAGGGCGCTAATAAAATACCATTAGCATAAATTCTAATGCATAATAAAAAAATAATCGAAAGCAGAAAACCGTAACAATTTATTAGCATGCTTTATTTGCTACATATTCTTAGCCATGACGCAAATTTCGACCTGAGTATCTTCTGAATGAAAGTGTGTTAGTTAATGTTGAAAGACGCGCTATACGTTTACATCTGTCAGATGAGTTTGTACGACTTTGTTGCGTGGCGACTGCCGGGACGTCCACCCTAGTCTGAATGTGAAAATATCGTTTTTAAAGTCGAATTCAACTGTCATTGTTTCAGGACACAAGCTTTAGAAGTGCCTGAAATATATAAACGGGAGTTGTCCTTAAGTAACATTGTATTCAAGTTTCTTTCAAGTGCAGAGATATTTTAAACAAACATTTTCGATTAATTATTTCCTTCATTCATTAGTCCATTACTGCGGACTCATGGTCTAAGCAAGGTGATAAATACGCTCATTCATAAAAATTAAAATGTTGGTTTAAACTTTTAACTCAATTTTCAGGGAGAAATTGTGACGGCGAAAGTGCATCAACTGCTTTTACAACAAACATTTGCAAATTGGTTCATCGGAAAGAAATAAAAAAAGCTTCTTAGTTGTTCAAAACATCGTTGCCATTTGCTAGCTTCCTGGTTAGCTCAAATGGTAGAGCAATCACCCGACAAATGCGTCAGTCCCGCGTAAGATCCCCAGATCAGAGCGAATTGTTTGACAGCTAATAGGCCTTTTTTATTTTAAAAAATCCGTATGGATTTTTTGGTGCCTTCGTGCTACAAAAATGGGTGGTTATCAATATTTCCTTTCACAAGAGTAATTTGCGTGATAAGAATAGTCATAAAAATAATTGATAGCTTAAGTTTGATGATGGATCTGTATAATAAGATCACTATCATCACAGTAATACTGATAAGCCTCAGCAATACAGCACTTTTCGAAGGTAGCAGCAGTTGGGTAATATTAACGCTGGTGCAACTCTTGCATGGTTACGATGACGTTTAGCATATTTATCACCAGGACAGAGGACTGTGCTGATGAGAGTGAAACTGATGGCCTTGGTAAAAAAAGTTATGGAAGAAGCCTTTTGATAGTGTAACTGTACTTCTTGTGCAACTCTTGCATGGTTACGATGACGTTTAGCATATTTATCACCAGGACAGAGGACTGTGCTGATGAGGGTGAAACTGATGGCCTTGGTAAAAAAAGTTATGGAAGAAGCCTTTTGATAGTGTAACTGTACTTCTTGTGCAACTCTTGCATGGTTACGATGACGTTTAGCATATTTATCACCAGGACAGAGGACTATGCTGATGAGGGTGAAACTGATGGCCTTGGTAAAAAAAGTTATGGAAGAAGCCTTTTGATAGTGTAACTGTACTTCTTGTGCAACTCTTGCATGGTTACGATGACGTTTAGCATATTTATCACCAGGACAGAGGACTGTGCTGATGAGGGTGAAACTGATGGCCTTGGTAAAAAAAGTTATGGAAGAAGCCTTTTGATAGTGTAACTGTACGTCTTGTGTGTTTTATATTGTATTTCCTGTGCACTTCCCGCATTTAGAAGCCTCCTTCTTTATTATTCAATCCTGTGAAACTACAGTACCTTGTCGAGTGGACATGAACACACGCTGCCATTGGCGACCAAAAATTCTTCTGGGCAGGACACACATCTGTGCAGAAAAAAAAAAGACGTCACATTCAAATTTAATAGCACGGGTCTTGCAGCAACCACGTGCCTTACCTCTGGCTTTGCGGGTTAGGCCACGTCCCACTAGTGCAGGGGGTGCATGTCAGCCTTCTGACTCCATCACTGCCAGTCACTTCCTCTGACATATGGGATAAAATGATATGTTCACTGGCAGATAACTGTTTAATCGTATCTCAGCATGTAAAGTAATTGTGGGAACAAAAAATAAAGTTAACTAGAAGTACAGACAGACCTTAACAACATTTATTCATCTTCCAAGGCTGTCTTTCTCACCATCTCTTCATCTATAGAGCGTTGGTAAAGAGAATCACTGTGGACATCCTTCATTAAAGGGCCTCTCTCAAGTCAAAACAGTTGACATGATGGTACTATCCAGTATACGAAACACGTGATCTCACGGTAGTCAGCGTCTTTTAAATTATTGTTACCGTATACTCCGTCCACGCAGGTGCTGCAGCTGTTGGTGGTCAGCTGAAAAGGCACGTTCTCCGCACACGGAATACATTCCCAGCCGTCTAGGGATGTCACCTGAAATCAAATTGCGAATAAACTTCTAAGCCCCGTAATATCATTCATGCGTGCATAAACGGGGCCGATGCATGCCGCCAGCATGGCAAAGCTGGCGTCATGATAAAGGTGAAGACTTGCGTGTTCTCGAGGGCATGCAGCACACGACACTTTTGTGGCACTTTCCCGAGAGGTGATCTTGTGCTGGTGAATACATTGGCACGACGAACCTGTAAGCAATCAGGAAAGTCATGTCGATTTCACTTTTAGAAAAAGGCTATACTATAGTACATTGCTTCCATCAAGAAAATAACCAGAGGGTTATATGGAACCAGCTTAAAGGGTCCCTGAAACACTTTTTCAAATAACCATGGAATGAGTTCACTGGAACAGCTTACTGCCTTACGAATTAAACGGCGTGAAAATTTTAAGAATCCGTTCAGTGCGAGTGGAGTTAAGACGATTTGTCGCATACTGCAATTGCATTCTCTATTCTGTCATCCCGACGAACGCCCTAGAACCTAAACGGGGAGAGATGGCGGGGCCACAGAAAAACGTCACGCGCGCCTTGTGGCCTTGAGCACTTTTTTTTCTTTTTTTTTTCTTCGAATGCGCGGCTTTTTTTTTTTTAAGCGATCGCTCACGCACGCGTGGACAAGTAGCGGCCTCCCGCGGCGATCTCTGTAACGAGTGAGCGCGCCACGTTCAATTCAGCCAATGGCTGATCCATGGACTTACTACGAGTGATTTTTTACTTTATTCTGTGATTTATCGAGAGAGGAGTAAGCAATTTTTAGCTGAATTTGATAATTTATTGTGAATTCCAAGCCGCGTGCTGCGCTCTAATATATCGCACGCGTGTTGTTGGGAGCCTCTATATACTACCAATCGGTAGCGTTTTCTGACCACGCTCAGTTTTGCAGGGCCCCTTTAAGCGAAAACTCCACCCAAAGAAACCCGGTTTTTCAAATTTTCAGATGTAACGAAGAAATTTCCATCTCACGCAAGTTATACCATGGTCAATGTTGTCATAAACTCGAATAATCAATGTTATTAGTCAGTTATAGAATACCGGGCTTACCGTGCGTACTGTGATAGCGGGATCGATAGTGCGATGCACAGATTTCATTTCATTTCATTTCATTTTATTACCTTAAAGACCCCATTGAAGGGGTATTACATAAGGGGTGGGTACATATATGAAAACGTGAAAGCCATGTTTTTTTTTTTTTTTTAACAATGCAAGGTAATTTGTTACGGTGTTCAAAAAGGTGGTAGGACAGGTTATGGCGGTGATTTCCTTAGAAAGGCCGTTCCAGTCCGTAGCTGCACGAAAAAAGAATGAGGACGAAAAAGTGACGGTGCGCGTACGCGGCCGCGCAACTTGTTGCGGGTGACCAGTGCGATGGGAGATGCATGCCGGAGGAAGAATGTATGGTGGCCTGCCAAGCGAGCTGTAAAAAAACTTGTGAAAAAGGGAAAGACTAGAAATGCAGCGACGAGATGCAAGCAATGATAGGCCAGATTCTGTTTTCAGTGCTGATATGCTGACGTCGTAAGAGTACGTAGAATGAATAAACCGTGTGGCTCGATTTTGAAGTGACTCGAGTTGATTGATGAGATATGCTTGATGCGGGCTCCAAATGGCGTACGTACGTTACCCATACCACTTATGGTACGCACGCTATTTTTCAGATTTAGCGTTACCGTGTCAGCGTGGTTTATGTAGTGTGCGTAAAACATGGCGGTGGTTTCATTCACCCGCTTCAAAGCGATTTTGGCGTTGTTGTTGGAAGATTCACATTGTTCACAGCAAAAGACTATTTAAAATGACTTCGCTTGCTTTCAGTTAGCTTCGATAACCAAGTATTATGGATAAGTTAGCGTAGTTTTTGGGATAGTTTCACGTTTCAAACGTGTCTAGGCCTAACGACAAGATCGATGTAAACAAATCGGCAACATAAATGTTTTCGAGTTTGGTGTGAGGTTCATAATAATTTACTTTTATTAATTCTAAATTAAACTTGAAACAATGCTTCGCGTGGTGACACAGGCAGTCATCCTCGTTTTCTTTTCCTTTTCAATGTTCTTACTTCTCAACCCTCCGATAGGTGGCGCCACCATTCCTGCTGAGGCCCATAAAGCACGTAAACGCTATCTCCCTAAAATTTAAGACGCTGTCCGCAACGAACGTTTGCTGCATGGTAACGCCATTCCCTTAACCTCCGCTATCACGCTAACGGTAAACTGTCTATTGCGACACTAAATCTGGTTCAGCGATGTATTCCTCGAAATAAATGTGCGAAAATGCAGCCTTTTCTTTCTAATGTTGGCTTAGATAGCTTTCTCTTTCGACGCCCGCCACAGTTCAAACATCCCAGTGACGGACTCAGAGGGGATGGGGTGGTAAGGAAGATACCTGAGCCTGTGTGAGCACTCCCCCCCCCCCCCCCTCATATAAGTGCTTGTAGTCCACCTCCTATCAACGATTATGACTATTCAGTGAAAGCACTATGAGCACACATAAACAGTACCTATGCTATGAAGCAGCTTTTCTGCTAGCACAAACAAAAAGTCAAGACCACGCCCCCCTCTCTATGGCTACTTCAGGCGACCCCCCCCCCCCCCCTAAAAGGAGTGGATGGATCTACTCCTGAAACATCCAGCCACCGTAGTGTCAAAAAATGGCGAAAAAGTGGCGCATCGCTATTGCTTGACGCATGTGTTCTGCAGTCCAAGCATTGATTTTTAGTTTCGAGCTGACTATTGACACAAATCTTCCGTGAAAAGTAAGAGCGCTCGTTGTGCCATTCTGTGCAATGTATTACATAAGAGATGGACGGTGGCTTTAAATCGTCAGAAAATGAAGGGTTTCGCTTCTGCTAGTCTTGAGTGGCATGCAGACTTCAAGAGAAGTGCTACGAGCAGTCATGAGTGTAACGTTATATACTCACTTATGACGCTTTACAAAGGAAATGATTCTGAGTGCCCAATCAGGTAAATGGGCACATAACACTTCATTGTGTTGTCCCTCCTGCTGTACTGCATTTCTACCAAACTGAAGGACCCTAACGCTGAAATGTTGACAATTTTCGCTACGAAAGCAGCAATAGTTCGCAGTAGCTCAAAATTAGGCTCAAACGTATCAAATCGTATGAAATGTACACGGACCCCCTGTGGCATCGCAGTAACGCCGTGACCAAAGGCCAGCAGCAGCGTCAACTATGCCCTAAATTCATTTACTGCGACAGCAGCCGTTCCAAAAGCGGGCAACGCGATAGTATGGCCTTCAAAACTGCATGCACAGCCACAGCTCACTAAGCACCGCTGCGGTGACATGAGTTCGATCCCAGACCACGATGACCCCACCTCGGTGGGAGGGGGGGGGGGGGGGCTGTGACAAGTGCATCATATGGGTACACCTTCAAAAACTTCAGGTCGTCGATATGGATTCGAAGTCCCTCTCAGTCTAAGTGAAAACTTCCCCCACCTCTCCGAAGGGAATCGTGAGGAAATGCGAATGCATTTCTTGCGCCGAGAGTACATGGCGTAGTAATTTTAACGGTGTAAATTTATAATGAGACGAGGGTTTGTGCCATAACCATTTAGTTACACATTCATCAGCCAGCGAACGGTCAAGAGTGAGGCGCGCTTCACTTAATAATTAACTTTAGCCCACATCACTTGAGCCAGGAATTTGAAAATGAAAGACACTTCAATGGCGAATTGAACCAAACGTGTACTACTCGAACTAGCGTGTAGGTACTCAGGCTATTTTTTTATTTCTCCCCATACTAATTAATTAATAATTTTAGTTACCTGTTTTTATTTATGGGCTGGCAACCCAACATATGAATATTGAGATGTAGAGCACTTTCAGAAACCACCGACAAAATTGTTTCCTGTACGATACGTCTAGCGCTGTTACTTTTTCGGCGTTGTAAAGAAAGCCTATAGCAGCACTATAGCAGTGCACTCGCGGTCCGTCACGCGGCTTCTTTTCACGTTTCGCGGGCTTTCTTTACAACGTGAAAAAAAAAAAACAGCGCGAGACGTATCGTACAGGAAACAATTTAGTCGGTGGCTTCTGAAAGGGCTCTACATCTCAGTGTTCATATACTGTGTTTCCAGCCCATAATTAAAGAATAGGCAATTAAGAATTATTATTTATTAGTGTGGTGAAAAATAAAAAATAGACTGAGTGCCTACAGGCTAATGCGAGTCGTATGCATTTGGTTCAATTCGCCTCCTAAGTGCCTTTCACTTTCAAATTCTGGGCTCAAGCTATATAGGACACCCTGTATATACGAGCGAGCGGACGGGAGAGTGACACGCAGGAGAGAGAGCAAACGGCGAGAGAAGGAGCGGCGAGACACTGCACCCACCCTCTCCTACACTCTCTCCACACACGCGAGAGCTCCGTCGAGCTCCGGCGATGCGAGCGCACTCCTCTCCACTCACTCTCCGCCCGCACCGCCTGCTCAGGTGTCTAGGGGCGAGGATAAGCGCGCGCGCCGCTGCTTTTGCTATAGGAGAGGGAGTGAGAGAGGAAAGATAACACCTGCCGGCGCGCGGACACCGACAGACGCCTGAAATATCGAGACTGAGAAATTCAATCACATTTAAAACCAAAGACTTCAATTATTCTCTTTCGAAATAGGCTTCCAATCCCACTGCGACAGACGTAAAAGGTTGGCGTAAAAATGAGGGATTCACCAAAAACGTGATAAACTGATCAGCCTCACCTATCCTTGCATAGAGCGCCAATCAGAATAAATTTATAAAAATGGGTAGTGTGGCGCCAACATAATGTCACACTATTACATCATATGAGAGTTAGATGGTCAAGCACAATTCGCTCGACGCAGCGCTCGTATTCAAAAAAATGAATTAAATATATTGCACTAATTTGACCAGTTTAAATGTGGAAAGATGAATTGCTTTCTCTTTTGTGACAAATGCTGTACTATATGTCCGGGCAGATAATTTATCTGGGGCGCCGTGTTTACAGCAAGTATTGCAGACTTTTTATAATTGCTCTAAATAAATACACACACATCTACGCATGCCCAGGTTTGCATAAGACGCGGGTGAAGCTTCAAGAAAAGCCTCGCGACGACAGCATGAGGAGAAATACCGCAAAGCAAAGCCAGTGGGCGTTGCGTAGTGAGGGGGTGGCACACAGAACCCATGCCCCCCCCCCCCTCCTCTCCCGAAAAAAATTTCTGCCTACGCCCCAGCCAGAAGGAGATTTCAGTGGCATTTGCTGCATTCATGCACTGTCTTGTCATTGTCGTTTTTCCGCACTCGAAATATAGATCACCGACTGCCAAGTAACGGACTTCGATATTTCGTCATGCTCTTAACAGCTGTTGCAGTAAAGTAGAGCTGTAACTAGTGTAGAAATCGCTTAATTTTTTTTTCTGCTCCGCACACTTTTTGTGCCTGACCACGTATGGAAGCAAGAGCTGACATAAAAAATAAAATGAAAAAAAAACATCCAGTCGAAACAGTGTATTGTTACTGATCAAAGCTGGGCAGTGTGATAGTACCTAAGAGGTCCTATTGAGTATCTGTATTTCTGTATCAAGATATACTTGACAAGTGTATTTGTATTTCAGTAGTACGGTACTTTTAAGATGTATTGATTACATCACAATTTCATTACTTCTTTTTCGGAAATGAAACGAGGGGGAAACGACACCTTTTATACGCCAAGCAAAGGCACGCCACTAGTCGCCGACATGGGGGGGGGGGGGGGGGAGCTGAGAATGGTTTCTTACAGGCGCAGTGGTAAAGTGCCTGACGCTTCAACAGCAGAATCGCGGAGGCAGTGTACTGCCATGTTCCACTAACGAAAGTCACAGTTTTTTTGGGCGGTAGTCATTTTGTGTGCGTTGGGTTGAGGCCGAACCATCGTTTTCTAAATGACAGCCTATTTGATAATATAATTATATCTGGGGTTCAACGTCTTAAACCCGCCATATGACTATGAGAGACGCCGTAGTGGAAGGCCCTGAAAATTTCGACTACTTGGGCTTCTTTAACGTTCTTTAAACAGCCAATATGAGAAGGTACTGTCACTCAAGGGCACTCAATGCAATGTCCATCTCACCAATGAAGATCTTGTGTCTACAATAAATGCATACTTTTTTCATGATTTGCTGTCATGTTTCATTAACATTGTGTCTTACAAAGAAAACGAGCCCTTAAATGTATGCTTCTTTCTTTCATTCATAGCAACCTGCCCTGCAACCTGCTCCATTCATAGCAACCTGCCAGGTTCCTGCCTGCGGCAAGTTATCCTTCCACCCACTTTTCTTTCTACACTTTTACATTACAATTGGTCTAATAACTTCCTCTATACTTATACTTTTCTTGGCATTATTGTCTGTTAGATCTCATTATTAATGTGTGAAAAACATGTAAAAACGAGCCCTTAAGTATACACTTCTTTTCCTTATATATATATATATATATATATATATATATATATATATATATATATATATATATATATATATATATATATATATATATATATATATATGAAAAACATGTAAAAACGAGCCCTTAAGTATACACTTCTTTTCCTTATATATATATATATATATATATATATATATATATATATATATATATATATATATATATATATATATATATATATATATATATATATATATATATATATATATATATATATATAACACTGGGGAAAGGCAAGGAAAACCTCGCTTTAGTGTAGACGTATGTGTGGGACAGAGTCGCTAAATGATTTCATAAAGAACATTTAAAGCTCTCAGGGTAACAATAA
Source organism: Rhipicephalus microplus (assembly GCF_043290135.1). Taxonomy (NCBI): domain Eukaryota; kingdom Metazoa; phylum Arthropoda; class Arachnida; order Ixodida; family Ixodidae; genus Rhipicephalus; species Rhipicephalus microplus. Next base: position 188,406,143 of record NC_134710.1, on the reverse strand, counting down.
GGCCACTTCGTGTTCTGGAAAATATGCAGAATTTCAAGAAAAGTTACTGAAATTTACCTCCACAACGGTGAACTTTTTTTCAGACGTGCAATGAACTAGATCTCGTAAAGAATATCACTCAGGTTTTATTGACAAGCTGTGTGATTCTTTGAGCCAGCAATCCATAACGTAAACTGCTTGGAAAGCACACCGCATTTTAGAAAGCCGAGGGAAACAAAAGAAGTCACGGGGAGGAGAAGACAGGGCAACAATCAACCCGTCTTTTTTTTTTTTAGGGGGCTATGAAGACCAATGTTCAGCGCCTTCAGAATGTTGCAAGGCCTTTCAGTCACTGTGGCGTCCACAAAACCATGCGTGCGAATAAGAAGTCAACACCAATACAAGGCGAGTAATTCTCCACGCGTATTCTCACACAAATAGCATGTTCAGCGTAAAAATAAAGAAATAGAAGAAGTAGCAAAAAAAAATTGGTCAGAAATTTTTAATAGCTGCAAGCAATCACATTTACCTGCAACATCGTACACGCTTGTCTCGACAAAAACATGAAACAGAAGTGGCAAAAAAAAAAAAGTGCGATGTGATGCGGTGTTGTTGAGCGCCAGGGTGATCTGCATACTAGCATGCATGATGCAATGCGACGGCTGTTTAGCGGCCTGTTCGCAGCATTCTCAGACAGGTGCGAAAACCGAATGAACGGTTGCAGAGAGTCAGGAGCTTTACAAACCATCTTTCGACGCTACTTGCACACGTTCCTGTCCCCTGTTGGCGCCACATTTAACGCATGTGAGCGCGACAATGTCGAAATAGCTCGAGTTGTCGCACTCGCTAGGCGTGAAGTAAGTACTCAAATACCGTGAATCAATGACACCTATGACGGCCCACACAGAAATTAAGAACAACATCTCCTCAAGTCACACACATCCAACTTGAAAGACGACGCATTTCTTTTTTCAACACAGCCGTACGCAGCTCCCCAGTATCCCAAGGATGCTTTTAGTTGACAGTCAACTATGCCGTTATCAACCGTTGCTATGCACATGGTGGCTAAACGGCTTCAACACTTAGAAGTGTGGCAGCTTGGGCTAGTTGGTATGGCATGACGATAGTTATAGCGCGAAAACAAAATGACGACACATAGACAAGAAAGACACGAAAGACACAAACGCTCGTGTCTTTCGTGTCTTTCTTGTCTCTGTGTCGCCGTTTTGTTTTGGCGCTATAACTATCGGCTTCAACACGTTTCCTTCCTCTGTGGGCTTCAATAATCATGACGTCACTTTTTAGGTAATCAAATCACAAGAACATCAACGCTTCTTTAATCTAAAAAACATATAATTGATGTGTTTGAGTTTATATTTTTATTAACACTGATGTTGAACAGTCAATAATGCTTGCATTGTGGCCCGAATACAGAGTTATAGCCATTTCTAGCCAAGCACACACAAAGCCAACATTTTTTTGAGCGTGGCGGCGCCGTGCTATCGCACAAAGATTGCGAAGCAAACTGAACCGTGCCTGATTGTTAATCAATATAGCAGGCAGCATGACTATAGCGATCGGCTTTGAAGGGAGTGCAAACAAGTTGGGAGTTGGTATAATGCGCGATGGCGAAGTTCTGTCGAATCCACGAGTAACTTACATTACTCCTCCAGGCGAAGGTGTGTTTACCTTATTGACATGAAACTTTTTTTTTTTTTTTTTCAGGAGCGAAGCTCCTTAGGCTCTCTCGATGTCCGTTGACGCCGTTGTATTAGCTTCCCGTTGGACTGAAGCACAGGTGTTACATATACCGTACGTGGAGTTCATAGCGCGTACTCTGCCCGTACATCTGTATGTCCGTCCTTGCGTTCATCCGTCCGTGCATCTATCCGTTCATTTGTTTGTTCTTAATACCTGTCAGTGGCTTCAACGTAGACATTATACACCTCAGGACCTAGTTTTGCTCCGTCATCAGCACTCACTTCATGAATCTGCAGTATTTTTTTTTATTAGCAAAGAGCATGTCAGCTGTGCCACCTGTTGCCGTGTCCAAATACATTCTATAATTTGTCGTAATGTCAATCGCACATCAGGTGCGAATGACGTTACTGGTGTGAATTCAATGTCAACTAATGTCAAGAGCTTTCTGAAACCTGATGCCCTAAAATCACGTTATGCCGATCACCCGCTGTTCAAGTCATCTCCACTGTCTAACTGTTGTGATTCCCCAGGGTTCCAGCCAAGAGACACTGCTCTGCACCACCGAGCACACATTTTAGATGTTCTTGAAAAGGCACTGCAAGAGGCTAGCATCACGCCAAAAGAAATCGACGTCGTGTGCTACACTAAAGGCAAGTTACTAGCACTCGCACATTTCAATCTTTGTACATTGTGGACAGAGAGGGAGAGCACAAACTATATTTGGTGGTGGTGGTAGTGGTTAGAAGAGGGGAAAGGCACCTAATTTCTACAGCCCGGTCGGGAGCACGGCGCAGTGCCTATATTTGTCAGAACGCCACAGTGTTCATGTTTTTTCTCTCTCTCTTTCTCTTCTAAGGACCTGGTATGGGAGCTCCTTTGGTATCTGTTGCCGTGGTTGCAAGAACAATCGCGCAGCTATGGAACAAGCCAATCATAGGTGTCAACCACTGCATTGGTCGTATCCTTGCACCATTATTCAAATGATGCTGATCAACATTATGTGGCAGAGAGGTGCTGTTTTTAGAAGGTTAATTCTTATCACCTAATTGCACGTCATTTGTATACTGTCTCCTTCTAGCCCCATCATTTGCTTTCTTGACAATACCTTCAAGACATTGAAATGGGGCGCCTAATCACTGGAGCTTCCAACCCAACTGTACTATATGTCAGTGGCGGCAACACTCAGGTAAATGATTTGACTTGTCAGTATTTGCAAACATCTCGTTGTTTACACTTTTTTTACCAGACTCGCAAGATTAAGTTATTAAGATGTGGTCATCTCACCTTGCCTCTCAGGCAAGTTTGGTGTCTTTACACCTTGTAGATGTAAAGAGGCCAAACTTGTTTCAGAGATGTAGTTCAGAACTAAGAAGCTTAATTATGACTTGGTGTTTTGGGAGTGCATCATACACTAAATTATTAACTGTGTTTGTTACCTTTTATATCTTAAAAGGTTTAATTGCAACATATTGTGACAGGGAAAATATATTTTTATATACACACTCAATAAATTAATTGGCTTACAAGATGGAACCCAGCTTGCAGGGTCTGTCAACATCTTTCTTGTCCTCTTCGTCATCTTTTTTTCAGCCCAATACATTATTTTGGGGCAGCTGGAGCACCAACTCGGTGCTAATCAAGAGGCAGTCGAGTCTATATATCTATGGCTTGAGCCGCGTAACATGCACTATGTTAGTGCGAGACTGAAAGACTGTCATTATGGGTGATTTCATTGGTGACGTAAGTCACTTGGTGTAAGATGTGGTGAGCGCTGATAAACCGTGAAAGTAACTTTTTTGGATGTCCAAGGCAGCGCGAGAAGGACCAAAGCAGAACCAGATTACTGGTCGCGTAGTGGATGCCATGATGGCAGGCCTCATATGTGCACCTCTGTTTGTCCTGCGTGCAAGTCCACTAGACAGCGTCGAGCAACTTGACGTGCCTCTTGGGCCTTTGTTATTGTCTCTCAGGTGTACTTCGTCGTATAAGCATACTCCGATGTCTGCATGGCAGGAGTGTGTCGAAAGATAGCGTTGGGTTATGGCCGAACAAAATAAATGTAAAGAACCTAGCGGTATCATGCCACGAAAAATTAAAGCAAGTGTGAGCATATATTTAGCTTACCATTTACTTAATTAGATGAAGGTACTAATACAGTAGAATCTCACTGGTACAATTTTGCATGATATGTATTTCAAGATAATTATTTTCTCTTGGCTACCCCTCCTATGAGTAATGTATATTGATACGGTTATTGTGATCGTATTTTCACGAGAAATTGTAGAACACGGCAGCAAGAGTGGGCTTTTACTGGTATATTCTAAAATTCATAGCTTCATGTTTTGGGGTACTAGGTTAGACAACATTCTAATAACCACAAACAATGTGTTACTTGCCCGCAGCTACCCAGATTCTGCAGTACCAGTACATAAAAACCAATATTGGGAGAGGTTGAAGAGGCACTTTTGCACAGCCAGTTTGAAATGTCACGCAAACCTTCACTATTGTATTTGTTGCTGAGAATGCCTATTTTTGTACTTCGTGCAGCTTGCTTTAGATAACAGGATTTTAAGGTAATATGTTTTACCTTCTGGTTCCCATGAACATTGTGTAAACAATATTCAAGTCTACCTCTAACTCCAAGAAAAAGATACGAGCACTCAAAAATAATGCACTCAAAGTAGTTTTAAAGATTTTCTAGAGACAATTTCAATTTTTATTCTGAGAAGCTTTTGTCATATGACACCAAAGAGAAAAAATAGTAGGGAAGGAAAGGCAAGGACGTTAATAAGGCTAGGACAACCAGTTTGCTACCCTACCGATGGGAACAGGACAGGAGAGATTGAAAGATTGAAGAAAGAGAGAGAAAGACAGTACACTTAGAGTCAATCACTGTCCCTCTTGCGTGGTACACATCACTGTCACAGTCAACAAAGCTCCAGAGGTCTCATGGTAGTTGGATCATGATATTTACTAGCCACTTTCATTCTACTTGTCGTGAGGGATGGTTTAGTAGCGTAGCACATAATTAAGAGAGCCAGAGTAAGTCTCAAACACTTCACTGTCCTGCTCCCCTGTGATCATCTTCTGCCACATGACATCAATCAGTGAAACTATGGAAAATGAAACCTAAACTAGCCTTAGATAAAAAGCTACTCTAGCGTAATGAAGAGAGCTCAAGAACTGCCGTTGCCATTATGCTGCTGAGAAGGATAGGTTGCAAAGTCTTGGCACTATAGCTTGCAAGCTTGATCAGAAGGGCTTTGTTCGTAACTTTGCATTGCTGGGCTTACTGCCAACATATAATAAGCTTTGTAGCATTTTGGTAGAGGTGCTCGGCTGGTGTGATAGCATTGTCAACATCTTAACAACAGACAAAGTTGGGAAGCTAGTGGTTACTTAAGCACATATTACAAAAGCAACACAAAGACTATGACTGTAGCACACGTGTGTGTCGGCTGCTGACCCAAAAGTTGTGAATTAGATCCCGGCCATGGGGGTCACATTTCGATGCAGATAAAATGCTTGAGGCCCATGTACTGTGCGATGTCAGTGCATATTACAGAGCACCAGAGGGCTTAATTTAAAAAGCCCTCTACTGTGGCATCCTTTATAATCATATCATGGAATATAAACCCCAGATTGTAAGCATAATAGGGTGTTACGGCCAGCAGAATCACGTCCCAGTTAGGATGGGTGGACATAATGTATATGATGAGAATTTCAGTTGTAAGAACTTAAGAAGCTTTGAGGATTACAAACAATGTGTACGGGGTTCAGAGTTTCAGTCATTAATTTAATGCAAAAGAAAAAAAAAAGAGTTCAGGGTGCCATGTTTGTACAACTTCAGTGCGATGTCATTACTTTGATTTTTAACATTGTTCATTACAACATTGTCTCTCACCCCCTTCCATAAATCCAGTGCTATCTTAATGTCCTTTACTGGCCACTCTACTCACTTTGAGCTTTGTTCTCACTTTGAAAGATAAATTACTTCATGACATAAATCAGGCAATCAAGGAGTATTTTAAATGGCCACTTTTGTGAAAACCAAGAAGTGACACTACTAAATCCTGGATTTATTATTTAAAACAAGCTTGATGTCTTGATATGAGCACGAAGATTCTTGTGATGGCTGCCACTCATTGAATGGTAACTTTTCTGCAAAAGCTCTCTATGTTCATGCCCCCACTCTCACTTAAGCTTTGTCTGAAAGGTATGACATTATGATTAGCAGTGTGCAACTTGAAATATCTAGAGTTCTGTATGTGCTTACAGGTTTATGCTTGAAAAATGGTTAACATCTCACATTCTCCCTTTAAAAATTGTTTTGTCTTTTGTTTAATGCCTACTTACAGCATGTCTTCTGAAATGTTTCTGTTAACAGTGTGCTGGCAGTTTAAGATCTCTGAAGTTCTAAGTTTGTTTTTTTTTCCTTAGGTAATAGCATACAGTGAGAAGCGCTACAGGATTTTCGGAGAGACTATTGACATTGCTGTTGGGAATTGCCTAGACAGGTTTGCAAGAGTTCTGAAAGTAAGTCAGAGAAGTGGCTCACTAGATTTTTGTGCATACAGTAAGACATTTGATACCGTTTTGCATGTGACAGCAGCAGCTTTTCTTCTGTGTCAGTCATTTGCTTGCAATAATAAAACAAATTTTACAGCTCTCAAATGATCCAAGTCCAGGCTACAACATAGAGCAAATGGCAAAAAAGTATGGCATAAGACACAACTGCATTGTGTGCAGGAATATGAACTTTATTTTTCTTTTGCTGCAGGGGCACTAAATTGATTCCACTCCCTTATGTTGTCAAAGGCATGGATGTCTCATTTTCAGGAGTGCTTTCCTTCATTGAGGTTTGTTAGTTATGTTTCCTTCATTTCTTTTTGAACCATCCTACAGTTTACACTAATCTACAATGTCAAGTTTGCAGGCCACAAGAAGGATACAAACACTGTATACTCAATTTCAGGAAAAGGCAGAGTCCCTTTTAAGTGAAGGCCAGTGCACAGCTGAAGACCTGTGTTTCTCTTTACAAGAGACTGTATTTGCAATGCTTGTTGAAACAACAGGTAAATGTGACCAACAAAGGCATTGTTTTGGAGCATATCTCTCTAACATGTTTTTTTTTTTTATGCACAATGTGATTTGGATGATTTTTTTCTTTTCTAGAAAGGGCTATGGCTCACACTGGTTCCGATGAAGTACTCATTGTTGGTGGAGTTGGCTGTAAGCACATATTTTGGTCTCTGTGACTCATTACTACTGTTGTTTTGATACCTTATATTACATTTATTGACTACCAGATAGCAATTTCATGCAACACATGCCTATATGGCCTTGAGAGATGTGGCTCAGACATGTGGGAGGATTTTTTCAGCTTAAAAGGGCAGTAAGGTTACTTTGCAACCCAGAGTGATATACCTGTGGTCTTCTTGGCTTCTGTTCTAAATTATTGTTATAGCATCTGTATTTTCACTTTTTTTTGAAGCTACACAGCTTTTGTTTGTCACTTGGCGATGTGCTTATTTGTGTACAGTGCTCACAGATTCAAATGCAATATCAAATGCTTTAGTATAACACATGGTATGCTTGATTGCTCGAAATAACCACGTCATGTTGCAAAGAATTTGTTCTCTAAAAATAATGCTGGCTCTGGTCTACACATTAGAATTGAAATTACACCAATATGACCTGAACTGAAAATGGCAGAAACAACAGTATGTGTGTTAGTTTGCCCCAAATTGTCTTGTTTCACTCTGTGAGTACTGTACGTTATAGTATCCTATGTCATGTAACTGCGGCTCTCATTCTACTGTGGGTGTCTCATTGAAAGGCTGTTTGTCTAATATGTTACACCTCATGGTATTGACTTTGTCAGGAGGAATGCAGCATTTGCCTTTGTGGCACATCTTGCAGGCATGTCAACATCTCTGAAGAAATTCTGAGATTTCAGAAATAAGTTATTAGTTGAAATTTATTTTGTTAGTTTATTCTAATAAGTAAACAATGATGAGCCAGAAATTTTTTCTAGGGAAAGGGAGGGCATTTTAAAAAGGCACTGATGTGAAAAGTGTTTTTTTATAATTAATAAAATTACCATCTTTATACCAAAAACACCACGCCTGCTGTGAGAAAATGTTAAAAAAAAGCCTGTGGTGATCGGTTTTCCCCCAGTGATCGCGACGTCGTAGATTTTCACGGCTTCTTCTAGCACACACATTGTTTCTAACCAATAGAAATTAGGTACATTGTCTTTTCAGGGATCCAGAGACTTAGCATGCCAAGTTTGAAAAGATTCCATTAAGCCAAAGTTACTAAAATATGATAAAAACAGATTACAAAGCGTAATGTGACAATAGGTAATTTTGACTGTATATTTCAAGATGAACATTTGACCTACATTTCCTCTGTAATAGATCTGTGATGCTGACATTAGCAACACTAACGTTTTCAGAGTGTAATTTATCTGTCTAAATTAATTTATTGTTTCATGTTAGTGATCCTTCAACATGCACACTAAGCATGACAGACAAATATTTGAAATCGGCTTTCACTGGTATGCAACCTCAAAGGCTGGGATCTTATCCCGTAAACCCTTGCTTATGGTGCATTCAGACGACGGACCGAATCCGGATGTGGTGGGACGGACGGCGCGTCACGTGACCTCACATCAGCAATTCCCCTCGTCCGCGACTCATCCGCGCGGCTTGCGGACAGGTGACCCCAACCTGTTTCTCACATCGGGATTGTGGCGGGAGAAAGTCGCTACTTTAGCGGATTAGCTCGGGGTTTCTGGCAACCAGTACACTTTTTGTCTGCTCGTGGCATGTCCTCTATGGCTCGCAGACAGCTGCATGACTGGTCGGCATCATATACGCTTGAGCATGGTTTGCTTAGTTTTCAGGGGGCTTTGTTCTCAGGTGAATAAATACGCATAAATCACTTTTGGTGGTTCGGGAAATGTCGCCGCCGTCGTTTGACACGTGAGGTTTTTAGCCGTCATGGTGGTGAAATATTCGAACTTCTGCAACCAGTGATGTGGCGCTTCTAAAAAAAGATGAGAGACGCATTCAGAAGTTATACAAGTGGGGAGCAATGTAGTTGAAAGAACATTCTGCCAGCAACTCCCTTTTCTCCTGAAAGAATAACACTCCTCGTTCATTTGTCACAATGCGACAGACATCGCAGCCAAGCGTCGCTTCTTGTAGGCATCCATGTTGAATACTCTCAAACCGGTCTGCTGCCAGCGGGCGCAGGTCAGCGCCGAATCTCCTGTTGAGGTTGATCCGGCTGTTTTCTCCTGGGACACCGTCCATCGTGTGGATGCGCCTGCAGGCGGATCATCCGTGGATTAGCCCTCCGCGTCCACGACAAATTCGGATTCGGTCCATTGTTTGAATGCACCATTAGCAGTGCTGTGATGTAGCGAACATTTGAACATGTCAATGTAAAACACGTGACAGAGGTGTTGGGAAACGTTGGTAATCAATAACATTGCTTCTTTCAATTAAGGTTTGCTTGTTTATTTTAATAAAAGGTCTCTAAATTATGTGCCGTAGTATTTCGAAGAGAGGTGAATGTGCTGTGTCAACCGTTGAGTCAAGGGTAATAAATTAGGTCAAGGTGGGATAATGTGGCCAGCACATGTTATCTTTGAGGGGAAAAATAAAGAAATTCCAGCCAATCCTGTCGATTGTGAAAATCAATATCATATGGAGTAGTCTGTGAGCAGTAGGAATTTTCACTTTGAGACTACTGTAATGAGACAGGTGGACGTTTTCAAGAAAATTTTGTGGTTGTGTGCATATTGTAGGCTTGCCAACCATATCAACTACACTGGCGTGTGAGTCCACCACAATAGTTTAGTGGTTACGGTGCTCCCCTGCTGATCCAAGGGTGATGGCTTCAATCCCAACTTTGGCAGTTGGATTTCACTGGAGGCAAAATGGTAGAGGCCTATGTACTGTGCTCTGTCAGTGCTCTTTAAAGGGGCCCTCCAACATTTTTCAAGACCTCATTGTTTTACATGCTTTACTAGCAGATCATATTGCAACGAAGATGCGCGAGCCTACGGGGCGCGGAAGAAGAAGAAGAGTAGTGGAGCGGCGCTTGGACTGTGTGGTTGGGTGAAGCGGACTAGGCCTGTCACAGAAGTACGCTGCTCTTTCCCAACGCCATTTCACCTCATCTGCAAATAAACGCAATCACTCGTAACAGTTTGGTGGAAGGTGCCGGGTACATCAATCTGGACGATCCAGCTCTACCGATTTTGCGACGGAGCAGACGCTTGGCAGGCTTGCCACCACAGCTACCAGACATGGAGGACGCGGGAGCAGGCCATAACAGCCTCGTCGCTGATGAGCAACACGCTCACCCGCCAGGACAAGCTCGCTGTGGCACGCCGGAACGTCAACCGAGGACCTTTTCAGGGCAGCTGGATGACGATGTTGAGGACTGGCTCAAGCACTACTAAAGAGTGAGTGGCAGCAACCGGTGGAGCATTGCTAAGCAGCTCGATAACGTGGTGTTTTTTCTCGTCGGCACCGCGTCTCTTTGGTTCGACAACCACGAGAGTGCATTGACCACATGGGACATTTTTGTGGACGAGCTCAAGAGGTGTTTTGGTGACTCAACAGCTAAGGTCAAGCAGGCGGAGCAAACGCTTTCACGCAGAGCTCAGTTACCTTGCAAAACATGCACCACCTACATCGAGGCCGTCTTGAAGCTTTGCGGAATCGGGAATGCAACCATGTCTGATGAAGATAAGGTAGGTCATGGCTCTAGGGAATCGGTGGGCTCAAGGGAATCGCGGAAGACGTGTACAATTTTCTTATCACTAAGGAAGATCTACACACACCTGCAGACCTGAGGAGACACTGCCGAGCATTTGAAGCGCTAAAAAGGAGGAGAGTCCTACCGAAATTTGAACGTCTTTACAATGTGCCCACGATTGCAAGTGTCCACCTTCCATCGCAGGACGACATCTTTTCTCTTATAAGACGAGTGGTTAAGGAAGAACTTGCTCAACTGCAAGCTGTGGACACTGCCGGTCTGCCATCAGTGTGCATTCGACCAACGGCCCTGTGAACCACTGGTACCTCGGATGCGTCAGAGCTACTTTGAGCCTCGCCCGAATTACACCGATCGGTTCGAACTAACGAGTGAACGGCCACTTGAAAACCAGGAACGCAGGCAAGCTGCATCACGGCAACTTACTCCTCGGCCACCATTGCCCAACTTTTATCAACAGACGAGGTCTACTTCGCCAGGGACGACTAGACGCGACACCCGTACTTGCTACAACTGCGGGCTACCTGGACACATCGCTAGGTACTGCTACCGTTGCCAGCAGCGAGCTCCACGATTCAACCTGTACATTCCCTATGTACCTGCTGGCGAGTCTCGACTATTTTAGGGCTCTTTCCAACGGCAACAAGCAGCACGTGCTGACTCGCCTTGCTCCGACCGCAGCGTTACCCTACCACCCGCACGCCAACCCCCCATCGCCGATCCCCATCGCCGCGTCGCCGCTCGGGGACGCCACCACCACTGGAAAACTAACTGGTGTGACCAATGGGGGCGAGGCCGCAAAATCGTCTTCCCCAAGACCCCCTTGTGTTGTAATGGTTGAGAATAAAGTGAATGTTTTTGTAGACAATGTGAGTACTGTTGCACTAGTTGATACCGGTGCTGCCGTTTTCATAATGAGCTTGTCTTTTGAAAATTGCCTTGGGACGAAAGTAATGTTTGCTTGGAATCGGAGTGCTACGTTCCGCAGCGTAGGGGGAGAAACGTTGAGCCCGGCTGGTGTTTGTTCTGTTTTAATTTCTGTAGAAAGTCAAACGTTTAGAGCTGAACTAACGGTGCTTGCACAAGCGACCCACGACGTCATTCTAGGTATAGGTTTTTTGCATGAATGTGGTGCAATTCTAGGTTCTGGTAGTGGTGGGATTATTTTTCGCTCGTGTTGCCCTTTCCATTGACGAAAGATACCGTTGATGACTTCTTGGAAGTGTTTTCCGTGTCTGAAAACATCTGCTTGGCCCCGCATACCCCAATGTTTGTGCGCGTAAACTCTTCGCGTTCTTGTGCGGGTTCTTACTACGGTTCAGCCGAGCCGAACTTCAGTAACACACTTAAGAAAAACATTATTGTGCCTCGTTGCCTCGTGCTCACCGTCAATGGTTAAGCCGATTTGTGGACTGTGAACGTTCCCACGCAGCCCATATCTGTGCCTGCAGGACTTAAATTGGCAAGCTTTCAAGAGCAAAGTACTCTTACCATACGGTCACTTCAACTGTCGGTGGATGTAAAGAAACCCCACGCCAACTCGTACCCAGACTATTCTGCCAGCATTGACCCCGTATGATCAACAAGTCGCTTCCTTCAACTGAACGGTCGCTGCTGCGGGAGGTGATCGCATGCTACGCCTCAGTTTTTTACTTTGCCCAAGACGAGACATCTACTCTTACGCCACCGTCTTCACGTATGCAACACCGCATCTATACAGGCCAAGCACCACCAATACGCCAGAAGCCCTATCGCGTATCGCCTTTCGAAAGGAAAGTCATCGCTGAGCAAGTTGAAGACATGCTCATACAAGAATCGTGTAGTCCGTGGGCAGCTCCTGTCATTCTAGTCAGGAAAAAGAATAATTCATGGAGATTCTGCATAGACCATCGTCGCCTAAATGCCATCACAAAAAAAGACGCCTACCCTTTGCCACGTATAGATGACGCCGTGGACTGCCTGCATTCTGCCTCCTATTTTTCTTCCATTGACTTGCGTTCTGGGTATTGGCAAATTTCTATGCATCCCTGAGATAAAGAAAAGACGGCCTTCGTAACACCAGACGGTCTTCTTGAGTTTAACGTTATGCCCTTTGGTTTGTGCAATGCTCCAGCAACATTCGAGAGGTTTATGGATACAGTACTCCGTGGACTAAAATGGGAAATTTGCATGTGCTATTCAGATGACGTGATTATCTACGGCAAGACTTTTCAAGAGCATAACCACCGCTTGTCGCTTGTGTTTGAATGCTTACGCGAAGATGGCCTTGTTTTAAACTCAAAGAAGTGCCATTTTGGAGAACGTCAAGCCCTCGTATTAAGCTTTCTCGTGGATAAAGAAGGCGTGCGACCAGACCCACAGAAGACCGCAGTGTTTCGCAACTTTAAACCACCACGAACAGTGAAGGACCTGCAAAATTTTCTGGGTCTGTGCTCATATTTCCGCTGATTTATTAAGAACTTCGCACAACTTGCCTCCCCACTGACGTCCCTTCTTCATAAAGACACACCGTATTTGTGGGATGATAAATGTGAGGCTGCATTTCAACAGCTGAAGTTTTTATTGACTTCAGGACCCATTCTAAAGCATTTTGATCCTAATGCTTTGACTGAACTTCATACTGATGCTAGTGGGCTGAATGTTGGTGCTGTGCTGGTCCAACTCTGCAACAGCCGTCAGCATGTCGTAGCATATGCCAGTCGGACACTGACTCGAGCAGAGAAGAAAGAACTACACCGTCACCGAGCTCGAGTGCTTAGCAGTCGTCTTCGCCATTCAGAAGTTCCGACCGTATCTACATGGCCACGAGTTCGCAATAGTGACCGATCATCACTCTCTGGCTTGTGGGACTTTGCGGCCCGTCTGGCCGGCTGGCTCGTTGGGCGTTGCGCCTCCAAGAGTACAGCTTTTCTGTGACCTATAAAAGCAGACGATGTCACACAGATGTCGACTGCTTATCCCGCCTTCCTTCAGTACACACCAACGCTGACATTGATGGCTATTTAGTTGCTGTCTCGTCCGACTTCCCAGATACCAGCAGCTTCAAACGTGAGCAACAGCGCGACCCTACTCTGAAACCCTTGCTCAAAGCTGCGCATAACGCCTCCGACAAGCACTTTAAAATGTTAGATGGCTTGCTGTATTAAAAGAAACTATTCAGCCGACGGCCTCCCATTGCTTCTAGGGGTGCCGGAAAGCCTGCGCCTGGTTGTCCTTCGTTCTATGCATGATGACATAACATCTGGTCATCTCGGTTTCACACGTACACTACATCGACTACGTGAGAGGTTCTACTGCCTGAAAATGTGGAAGACAGCAAAACAGTACGTCGCCAGCTGTGCTATATGTCAGCGCCAGAAGCGATCCACCACTGCCCCGGCAGGTTATTTGCAGCCTATCCCTCCACCGACATCCCCTTTTGAAAAAGTCGGCATAGACTTGCTCGGACCCCTTCCTAAGACCCCATCGGGCCACCGATATGTTATAGTGTGCGCAGATTATTTAACGTGTTATATATGGAAACAGAAGCACTGACATCGGCCACAGCAGCCGCTGTTTCTTTCTTTCTGTTACAACGGGTCATACTGCGTCACGGTGCTCCACGGGTTGTCATCAGTGATTGTAAAGGACAATTTATCGCCGATGTGGTTGAAGAAATTTTGCGCCTCTGTGGCTCCTCTTATCGCCACTCCAGCCCTTACTATTCGCAAACTAACGGTCTCATTGAGAGAACAAATCAAACTCTTATGAATATGCTATCGATGTACGTTGGTGCTGACCACAGGAACTGGGACGCCGTCTTACCATTTGTTAATTACGCGTATAACACCGCCAAGCATGAAGTTACTGGACATTTGCCCTTCTTTTTGCTTTGCGCATGAAATCCACGCAGTTTTATGGGCACTCTATTACCTCTCTCGCATCAGGAAGATCTGTTCATCGCTCAGACGTTGTGTCGCGCTGAAGAAGCACGTCAACTAGCGCGCCTTCGACCATTGTCTTCTCAAGAACACAGCAAGCGTCGCTACGATGCCAAGCATATCCCCGTAGAGTTTTCTCCTGGCGACTACGTTTGGCTGTAGACTCCTGTTCGTAGAAAAGGATTGTACCGGAAGTTTCTAGCAAACTATTCCAGCCCATTCGTGATAGTCACTCGTCTCAGTGACGTGAATCACGTTGTTGCCCGAGTCACAGCCAATAACCGGAGTTCGCACACTACGCAAATTGTTCCCGTAGCCCGCCTCAAACAGTACCATCATAGGCTTATTTAACTCGCTCGGCGAGCTTCGTCTGCCGCCGGGGGAAATGCAATGAAGATGCTTGAGCCTACGGGGCATGGAAGAAGAAGAAGAAGAGTAGTGGAGCGGCGCTTGGACTGTGTGGTTGGGTGAAGCGGACAAGGCCTGTCTCAGAAGTATGCTGCTCTTTCCCAACGCCATTTCACCTCATCTGCAAATAAACACAATCACTTGTAACAATATGTTCCTGAGACACTCTTGTCATGAGCCCAATAGCTGAAATGCTCAAGAAATTCGAAATCAGTTTTTAATAGGCAAGAAGATGCAAAATGGAAACCGCAGCCCGACAGGGTGCTCTGTCTGCATATTATGTACTATTTGGTAAGAATTGGAGGCCGTATACTGGTCTCGCCGGCGCGTAGTATGAAAACTGTGAAAGGCAGACCAGCGAAGCGCCGGCCAAACACCACAGAGGAAGGAAGAAAGCTTTCCCGTCCTATACTCATGCCAAACACCGCCACCGTCGCCTTGTTGCCAGCACAATAAATGCTGTAGCAGCCAAAGTAGTGATGCCGTTGGCTGAGTCACTTTCGTTGACTTGCCAAACATGATGTCACACAGGCCAGCGAGGTGAGCTTTTCGAGATAATCTTTAAAATTCACTTGCAAACAATCAGCGCATCTCTCAATCCTGTAATTTGGCATAAATAACGGAAATGTACAAAAGAACATACCCAGCAAATTTTATTGAGATTCACTGACCTCGAAAAATCGTCGAAGTTGCACTTAAAGAATAACTGCATTCCCCTATCACTGAAGAAAGAACGGCAGCAATAGGGGCACACAGTTCAAAGTTATTCAGCCTATCAAATTCAAAATACAATAAAATGGAAGCCATGGGGTCACTTGACCACGTTTTCCTCGCCCTGTGACGTAGGATGGCTCCCCGATGAAATGAACCAAATACTCTTATGTGTGGGAAGCTTGCATGCCATATTGCCTGTATTTGTGACATATTGATGACGCTATTGTGATAGTAACAAACAATTTGGTGCTTGAGGAGTGAACCGCATGTAAAAAATGAGCCAGATTGCGAACGCTTTTATGGTATTATGCAGTTTTACTTACCTTTCGTGTTGAGATTGCGTCTATATCAATGCTCTTACATTTTTTTCGCCTCACTTTCTTCAAACAACGGCACCTGGGGAGTCCTCGGCACGTTTCCTCCTGTGCCATGTCTCCAGAACGTTTTCTCCTGTGCCGTGGCGTTTGGTGCATTCTTTGACTGGCTTTACAGCTTTCAAGCTGAAAAAGTTGGAGAACTTTAGTCTCTTCCGCGTTCAGTGAAAAACCACACTAAAGAAAAAAAAAAAAACAAACCCAATAGTAATCCCTATTTCGAGGCAATGCTGTAATTACATCTAGTGTTACATTTATCACAGGCCTGCACTACACGTCATCACTTCCACTCACAATAGTTCTGGCAAGCGCCACTACCTGTTGATGCGGTCAGCACCAATGTTGTGTAGCATTAGAGGGCCCCTTTAAAGAACACCCAATGGTCTAAGTTTCTGGAGTGCTCCACTATGGTCATATAATTATATAATTGGTTTGTGATATTTAATCACAAATATTATTATTATCATTATTATCGCAATATGGTGTGGTGGTGTGCATATCATAGGTAGTAGTCGTAGATTTATTTTAGCAACACTTGACAGTAGCTTGAAGTGTCAACGTTTATTATATTATATAAATACCGATGGGGGGGAAGCACTGCAACAACAGTCCGCGTTTTACCGATATGGCGCTTGTTACATCGGTATAAAGCTTTTTTTCTAAAGCAATTTGAAGAACTGATGTGGCTCTGTAGCAGAATACTTGGCTGCCATGCAGAATACCTGGGTTCAATTCCATGTTTAGACCCGATTTTAATTTTTTTGCTTTCATAGGGTCTTGCTAATTGACAACACTGTCGATGTCAGCCCCAGATTTTTTATAACATGGCATCCTTAATGATATCGCATTCACATTTACAGTCTTTTGGCGCTCCTTGGTTGATATAGACAGTGGATCACCCGTGGCATGTGTCTATATAGGTATTATCAGCCGTGTTATGCATGTATGTGCTGCATGTGACTGTTGGAAAGGGTTTCATGACCAACACAACAGGCAAGTTGCGTTATTTATGTCATGATCTGTGAATCATGGTTCATCATACACTCATGTCCTTCTCTACTAAGTTTCGTACATACCAAGCAAATGAGACGATCACAATACCACCCAGATGTAGATGGCTAGATACACATATACATAGGTAGATAGATAAGAACAGTCAAACTGCCAGGATTTCACTAGGAAATGCTTTGCACTTAAAAAGGTATGGTTGACATAACTGATGCGGTGGTGCGTAACGCAGACACCTGTCCTGCACTGAACATGTAATGTCGGAAGTATAAAAAGTGTTAGTGTTGTCTGCCTGCTATTACCGTAGATTGCTACTTATTTGAGAGTTTTCTTGCCATGTCACCATCGGTATTTAAAATTTGAAACTTATTGAGAGTTTTGAAAGGTAGCTCAATTTATTATTAAAAACAATGTCTTTTGAAGAAGTTACCTCATCCTTTTTTTTCTATTCCATGCCTAAGACTGGTGTAGTAGAAAATTGTGGCCATTTCCCATGGTATGTGCAATTTGAACATATACTAAAGGCTTTTCCTGTGGGTATGTGCAGTCCCCAAATGCAGACCAATGCTGAAGACAGCACGGCGAAAAAACTTCTGGCAGTCCTACTCTCCTCACACCAGGGGCAACACAATAGTGTCCTGGGTCAAGACTTTACCACAATCCAACTGAGAGTGAATGCAGGAAGGGACTATTTTTCTTTAATGCATAGTATTAGTTGACTTGCCTTTCTTTTTATTTGTTAGATCATCAGGCAACTTGACCTATACTGCTTACTAGCTGTATTCTGAAAACATTGTTTTACCTTCTCCAGGAATGCTGCTAAAGGGTGCAGTGTGCACTTTGGAAAAACAAAAATGTAAATTAACACTAGTGCAATACATTTTTTTTTTACTGGTCCTAGGTAATAAAAGACTACAGGAAATGATGGGCATCATGGCTGAAGAGCGCAATGCCAGGTTATTTGCCACGGATGAAAGGTATACGTTGAGACTTGACTTTTTCCTCATATTACAAGCAACTCTGGAATGTCAGCCTTAAATTGAACATATTGGTTATATTCCCCCCTTTCCACTACTGGTTGAGGGTGCTTATTTGGAAAAGCTATTTCTGGTGATGCATATGCTTATATATGTGATTCACAGAGCATCACATCATAGCAGTGCACATTTCTTCATGCCATGATGCTTCTGCTGCTTATATTATTAATACACTCATCAACTATAGTATATGGACAAGTGATACTGGGAAACATATTCCTGTAAATTTCTTTTCTCACTTCTGCTTTCTAAGGCTTATCCAACCTCCAAAAGTCTAAAGCAATGTTACTGAAATTGTTTCAGTTGATACAGCTGTAGAAAGTAATGTGTTCACCCGCCGCGGTGGTCTAGTGGCTAAGGAACTCGGCTGCTGACCAGCATGTCGCGGGATCAAATCCCCGCTGCGGCGGCTGCATTTCCAATTGAGGCGGAAATAGTGTAGGGTCGTGTGCTCAGATTTGGGTGCACGTTAATAAACTCTAGGTGGTCAAAATTTCCGGAGCCCTCCACTATGGCATCTCGCATAATCATATCGTGGTTTTGGGATGATAAACCCCACATATCAATCAAAGTAAGGCCTTCATGATCGCAACACCTTTCATTTGTACAAACACCATTATGGAAAACATGTATGCATTTTATTGTTTATTGGATACACAGAAAGATCATATGGGTGTCATTGTGCACACCCTGATACACAAATTAAGTAGTTTTTATGGTGAAAGCATCATTTTGAGCTTTGTTCTGCAATTATTTAGAAAAACTCTCAGTCCTTTATGTTGCTGGCTGCTGTCTGCAAGCTGAGCATTAGTTGCACTTTCCAGTGACTACAGAAATTTTTTTCATGTCTCAAGTGAACTTATTAATTTTCCTGAATGATGTACTCTCACAAACACGCATATATGTTGCTGGAAGCCTTATGTATGTATGCATAAGAAAAAAAAAAACAGCACAAATGACAGTTTGTCCAATACACCTGTATTAACGTAAGGTCTGCTTGTTCTGACAGTAACGTAGCCACCGTAGTCCACTGCACACGTACAAATGTTAACGCTGTTAACATTTGCACACGGTGTTAACGGTGTTAGCACACGGTGTTAACGCTGTGTCTGATGATAATGATGAATTGTGGCCAAGCCCTTTGCAGTAGCTGGACACTTTAGACCACCCACTCATTATGCAATACCCATGGTGCGACACATGATGCAGTTCTACGCTTAAGTGAATGCATGAGACCACTTTAGGGTCCCATGCATTCACTTAAAACAACTTGAAGGCGAATGCCATATGATGTGGCGAAGCTGGAGCAGAGGCGTTAGTGGTTGTTATAAACTATCTCAAGGTGCCTATTGCTAGTTTAGTTATAAAGTACCGACTGTACCATAATTCATCTTATTTTGAAATAGCAAAGTACCCACTAAGTCTCTAGGGCAGTGTGTGCACCTTCGTAGCAGCACACGGTGTTAACGCTGTGTCTGATGATAATGATGAATTGTGGCCAAGCCCTTTGCAGTAGCTGGACACTTTAGACCACCCACTCATTATGCAATACCCATGGTGCGACACATGATGCAGTTCTACGCTTCCGCCACACAATCTTACATCTCATAATAAGACCCCCCCTTCAGCTGGCACGACGTCTGTATATGGTCTTTTTCCAAACAAATGTCAAGCACTGACCTAGTTCTGTGACAGAATGCTTTGCTGGCATGCAGAGTGCCTACACTTGAATCCAGCTTGACCCCGATTTTTACTTCTCTTTGTGCATGAGGTTATGCGAGTTTTTATACTACATGCCATCTGATGAGGCACTTGAGGCTTTCGCCTTGAAGGGACCCTGCAAAATTCTATGATAGGCTTGTGCAAACATTCGAACAAATATTAGTATTCGAATTCGCTTTCCTTTTAATTTAAATTATTGGAAATTTTGACGTATTCGAAATGTACGAGTGTGTGTATATTAGTCCGCGTTGAACTACCTGTAAATAATGGCTTCACTGCAGCGAAGGGGCACTATGCTGCGAAAGCACCTATCTGCCGGTAATTCGCATGGCCACGAAGCCCTGCTTCGGGGTTAAATGAACACAATGAGCATATTACTCTCACATCGATTCATCATTTTGTTGTTGTTTTTTTCAGTTTAAAAGCTTGTTATACCGGTTTATATGCTCCAAGTGTAATAAATTTTAATACCTAACGTATTTTAGTGGTTATCATTTGCATTCTATCAAAAGTCAAATCCTGCTACTATTCAAAGTTGCTTTGCACCAAAAAGAATGGCATTCGCACATGCTTTGCGTCAATTTTTGAAAAAATATTGTGCAGCTTAGTTGGGCCATGACAAAGATGCCCATTTTTATTTATAATATACGATATATAATATTCGGACTCGATTCAAAATTGTTTGATCGAATCACTATTCGCTTCAAGTTCGCTTTGAACATAAGATCAACACTATTCACAGAAGCCTACTTTTTGAGCACGGTCAGGAAATGCTCCCGATCTGTAGTCGAGGATCCCGAGAGCATTTGAGCCAAATACACGACATGGAATTTACAATTAATTTGGAGTAATCTAGAAATAATTTCTTCTTTTCTCGACAAATGACGCCACCATACACCCGAAGTCTACGGCCATGAGCTGAGTCGAGCATCATGCGTGGCATGGTAACTAGTACCACCGCAGGATGCTGCCAGAAGCTTTCTTGCAATCACTCTGAAAATAAGCTGCATGTTCGAAGAAAAAGAAAAAAAAGGGGGGGAAAACTCCAATACTCTGCCCTTTGGAAAAATTCCCCTCTGTGTAGCTTTCAGCTTTCTCACTGGTGCTTAAAGGCGCCCTGCAACACTTTTTGAGCATGGTCAGAAAACGCTGCTGATCGACAATAGAGGCTCCCGACAATACGCTAGCCAAATATTAAAGCACAGCACGTGGCCTGGAATTCACAATAAATTATCAAAGACAGCTAAAAATTGCTTTCTCTTTTTTCAACAAATCATGGAAGACGCTCAAAAATTACACGTAGCTAGCCCATCTATCAGCCATTAGTCGATTTGAACATTACAGAGATCGCCATGTGAAGCCACAACTTGTCCACGCATGCGGGCGCGATCACACTGAAAAAGCCACGCATTAGAAGAAAAGAAAAAAAGTGCTTAAGGTCACGAGCCGCGCGTGACGTTTTTCTTTGCCCCTGCCATCCCTCCCTGCTTAGTTTCCAGCCCTTTCGTTAGGACGAGAGAAGAGAGAATGCAATTGCAGTATGCGACAAATCTTTGTAGCTCCACTCGCACTGGACCGATCCTTAAAATGTTTGCGGCGTTGAATTTGTGAGGCAATAAGCTCTTCCAGTAGACTCGCTCTTTGGATTTCGTGCCGACCGGTCGTGCCCTTGCGATCTCCGACGACAACGCAGCTCTGGCCGACTGGGCTCGTCCTACTCCATACTCCATCTCCTGACGCCGACAAGAGCTCTCGCCGAGTGGTGCCCTGTCCTCGGACTCCTGCGACCGTGTCCATCTTTCCCATCTCCTCCTTACTTCTGTCGTTTTCTGTCGTTCGCTGTCCCTGCACCTCGCTCTCTCCTTCCTCTCTCTATCTCTTTACCTTTTAATCCCTCCTTTACCCCCACTTCTAGTGAGCTACTGTTGAGGTGTCCTCCCCCTGAGAGACAGTTACGGGGCTCACTTTTCTCTTCTTTTCATTTAAAATCACTCAAACGCTTCCAGTGAATTCATTCCATGGTTACTTGAAAAAGTGTTGCAGGGCCCCTTTTAAGGAGAGAGAAAATGCTTAAGCATGTAGCAAAACACTGTAACTTCACTTGTACTTGATGGATTCTAAAACTTTTTGGGGCAGTCCATTCGTGATGCAATAAGCTTGTTTGATGAAGCCATTTGATGACTATTTAAAAAAGTGTTGCAGAGCTCCTTTAAGAAGATACATCGTTGTGCTGGTGTGTCTGGCTGCGATGGTGATGTTACCATTGTGTCTAACAAAGAAAAATGAGCCCTTAAAATGAGCTAAATGAGCCCTTAAACCGTAAAAGCATCAGTAAGTGCCACCTGTTGCCATTACGGCAAGTGTGGAAAACGAGCCCTTAAAATTACTCTTTCCTTCATTCATAGCGAGGGTCTCGTTCTGGCAGACTTTATGCCCTTGATGGTACTATGCGAGAGAAAATTGATCACTTGCCATCTTGTAATAAGATTACATGCTATGTGACGCCAAACAGGCAAGAATGTTCCACACCCACCACAGTGGCAACAGGTGGTACTGACTGACATTCCCCACGGTTAAATGCACATATATACCCAGTAACGTACCAACTCTTTCGCGAGTGGGTGGGCAGACCTACCTCAGTCATCAGCCAGGACACGCGCGCGCACACGCACACACGCGCGCACACACACACACACACACACACACACACACAGAGAGAGAGAGAACTTCATTGACGTGCTAGCACTTTGATATGAATTCGCATACACAGAGGCCTCTCTCTCTTTCTGCGATTATGCTTTGGCGGTTAACATCTGCAGATACCACAATAGTTTGTTTAATAAATTTATCATGGACGTTAGTCGTCGGGGTGGAGATGTACCAAGTGTCAACGAGGACACATATATAAACGTTAAACGGGGTTATATTTGCCTAACACCAAAACATACATTCGGCAAACCCTCATTTATCAATGTACAGTAAATATTCAGTTACCTTTGTAAAGTTGCATTTTACTTTTGACTTTTACTGCCGCTATAGCTCCAACTTCCAAGTTACCATAAGCAAGGCTGATCAGGTTTATCAGAGACTAAAACGGAAACAATTTTTGATGTTTCAGAGCGGAAAAACTTAAACATCAGAAACGATTCGTCGCACTCATCGGCTCACAACTGCTTCGACAGAGCAGCGGTGACGATATACCCTTTTTGAAAAAAATTATTTTCTAGTCCATAAAAAGTTTGCTTGTTTTAATCAGTAACTGCATCAACAAGTCACAGCAGAATAAAAGGATGAACAAGTGATGCAATATTATGGGGCCTCTGTGCAGCACTTGCCTCCTCTGCAGTACTACAGCGCAAGACGCCAAAACGTCGCATAGGCGACCCGCGCCGCAAAGAACCTACAAGAAAAAACATCATAGCAGAAATGTTGGCAAAATTTCACTATGTTGTAACATTGCCTCGTAACATTGTCCTTCTCTCGTTAGAACATAATTGAGTTATTACTGTTGTGACGAAAAGCTTCGCCTTACTTGTTGGTTCCCCAGGCTGCACCCAAGAGAGACCACTCTCAAAAGTGGGGGGGGCTCAGCCCCCCCAACTTTTCCCAGTGGGAGAGCTCGTGCCCATCTTGCCCCCCCCCCCCCCCCCCCTGGCTGGTACACCTATGTATATACCCTATAAAGTCGGCGGGTGGGATGACTGCCGCCGTAGCTCAGTGGTAGAGTATCAGACGCGTTATTCGAAGGTCGCATGGTCGAATCCTGCCGGTGGCAAGTGATCTTTTCGTTCACTTTTCTTTTTTCACATTTACATTACTTCTAACAACATCCTATATACTTTTCCTAGCATTACGGTTAGTTCTCATTAAAATTTTCAAATAGTACCTCGCTCATCGGATAGGTATCGAAAATTCATAACAGGCATAACAAATTTTTTACAGATTTTGCATCGATAATGGAGCAATGATTGCTCAAGCTGGTTGGGAAATGTTTCGATCTGGGCAAGTGACCCCCTTTGAAGAAACAACCTGCACACAACGGTAATTTATTCGTTTTTTACCTGTACTTGATGGTTATAATACATGTACACCAGTTAATACTACAACCAGTTGGAATATTCCTCCTAAGTTGCAACTTGTTTACGAAATTTGCAGTCATCTTATGTGGCAAAGCATGTGAAATTAATGATACGGCTGAGGTGGGATCTTTGGCAAACCGGCAATTCATAATTGAAAGCAGCGTACAGTAAGGTGATGTGCACAAAAGTAGATGATCATTTCACTTGAATAGTTTGTTCTTTTGAAGCTATGTTGACAAATTATTGCTGGGTCAGCACAAAACAGTTACCTTTTTTATTATTTATAGGCATGGCACATGCAAACACAGTTGTGCAAGACTAGAGCTCATTTTCACTCAGCACAGATAGACTTCTGTGATAACTGGTGGTATTCAAGCTCATTCAAGTCTATTTACGCAGCTGTGAAAAAATTTCGCACTGTTAGTACCAACTCGTGTAATATACCAGAGTCATTACTAGTACTTGCTGCATTGCAAAGGCGGCATTTTGATAATTGTGGGGAATTCCTTCAAAATAATTACTTGGCAATGCCTTTGTATGTTAATTCAACTGACTTGCTTTTCAATGGATTTCTCACATTGCTTTCAGGTATCGAACTGATGAAGTGGAAGTGACATGGAGAGACTGATTTTTTTAATGTGTTCATTTTAAAACTGCCAGGCCTGTGCAGAATGCAGAGTACAGTCACATCGAAAGCTAGAAGAGCGGCCTTTATGGAACCTTTTTTAAACAATCTTTGGGTGACTACCTACTACAGCTACACTTGCAGGGCACCAAATTCACAATAAATCATTGTAATTTTTGTGTAGTAGGGAGGCATCCACCATGCCATTCTTCGGAGAAGCATAGTACCCGCTACGCACTTGCAAGGAATGTGAATATTGTCGATTCTGTAGCTGATAACGATTAAAAATGATGCCAGAGGCTTTTGTAATGGGTTGGAACATTTGACCACCCAGTCATTAAATAGCATTTTGCATTGCGTGATGGTTGGTTGCCTCTTTGATGTCCTAAAATGCTTTATTACACATGTGTTAACATTATTTCTTACCCTACATGAAGCCTTCCTAAGGTCAGTTTGCAACGGAGTTTCAAGCACCGGCGTAGCTCAGTGGTAGAATGCCGGGGTACCGCGCAGAGGGCCCGAATTTAATTCTGCCCTCAGTGCTTCTTATCTATTTATTTTATTCTATTTCACACATTAATGCTCAGGGACACTGGTGTTGGCGGCGGCAGACAACTACAGCACCAAAAACGACCCCTTTTGTGATCTCATAGCAGCTTTCGCTGTAAAACAAGGCTTTTACCAGGTATAAAACTGCTTACTTTGCAAGATAAACTGTTGCTGAGCAGGTCGTATGCTAATTATAGTTTGTTAGCCCGCACAGAAAGAAGCATCACCATAAAACGGGTGGAAGAATATTGGCACGAATCTTTTTCAGAAAGCTCAGCTATAAATTCAGCAAAAATGTGTTAAGAGAAAGCACTTCGACAAGAAACAGTATTCCCAGGTTTTATTCATGGCCTTCTAAGGATGGAGAAATGCAAGAGTTACAGAAATACTCTGCTACAGCTGCACAGCAGAGTGCATGCCAAAATGGAAAAAAATATATCAGCAGGAGAGCTGGTCAAAAATTTATCAAAAAAATAAATAAATGGTAAGAAAAACATAACATAGTTGCTGCAGTTACCAATGACTGTCTGAGCTGCCAGTACACTTTAAATGGCCTCAATTAGCCTAAAACTTCCCGTGCTGTTTCATGGCATTGCAATACAACATCTGAAACTAATACCGGACAATGCTTCACAGCAACTGCTTAAAATTATTAGACTTGAGGCTATTGTAGCCACAACTAACACTGGCCGATAGCAAAATGGCAGTTTTACAGTGGATTTCGTTAACTGTTACTACATCAGCAACATTTGTGCTTCGCAGCTGCAGCAGTTCGACGACTTCCAGTCTGCTGACGACACAATATGATGAATCCTCCCCCAATCTCTTTTGTTAATGCGTGTAGCAAAGTACATTGTAGGCTCATGCACAGTACCACATATTTTAGGTAAAAAGATGTCAATGTGTTGTGCAGATTAGACAAGCCTGTCACCCCATACAGTCTAGACAATAAGCTGATTAGTAGCAGCTGACGACGGGTGCTTGTAGCAAGGCAGTGTTTCATTGCACTTTAAAGGCCACCACTTGGTGCTCTATAGTCATGAGAAATCACACCATCTTGACAAGTATGTAGCAGTCACAAATTGCGGCATAATCTCTGCCTTCTGCAACCAGCACAAAAGCATACCTAGGGTGCTAAAAATTGCCATTGCTATACCTGCAAATGAACAACTATTTCTGGCCTCTATAACCATTGCGGTTAAAGCATGCTGGCACCAACCAGGATGGCATTTCAAGAAGCTTTGGCTAAGCCTGGTCATATGTCAAACACATCAGAACTGGAATGCTGCAAATAATGCTCAGACTCATAGTCAGTCGCTAGAGGCATGTATGCCAGAATAGAAATTGGACATGTGAGACACATTTTTGTCAAATAAGATTGTGCCATTGCTTCGGTGTTTCTTTTCTACAAGCAGAATGGGAAAAAAAAATTTTTTTTTCTTGCAACAAAAGTAAAAAAGTAATGAACCCATAAACGATGTGCTAGAAATAAAAAGGACGGTTTCTAATTGGCAGCCTTTCACAACCCTGGGCATGTCTTTCAGGTGGAATCATGAAGTTTATTTTCTAACGTAATGCTTACCACTGCCACAATAAACCTCAAAATGCAGCATAAGCACAACAAAACAAGGCTTAGATCTATAACACTACAGAGCATGCAGATCACCTGCTGTTTGGCTATATTTATACACTTTACACGGAATACAAAAATGCTGGCATAAAGCGAATGCCCCGAGGACCGGAGAAAATGGAGGTTATTTAGGCCAGCGCATACCGGGGAAACAATCATCCTAAATTGCAGAAGACCACATTTTGTGGTAAAGGATCTCAGCAGTAAACCCATCCAACTCTATACAGCTGCCAAGAGACAGTTCAACAAGGTGCAGTGTTCATAACATACTGCAACTCTTACAGTGGTCCCACTAAGGACAAGATGCTTCGAAGCTCCAACATTGTCAAAGAACTGAAGCTCAGTGGAGCTAACAAATAACAACGTCACCCACACAGTTCTCCATGGAAGTATACTCAGAGTTGCAACAAAAATGATCTACAGTGCACAACTCCCTATCTCGCTAGTTAGTATTGTTGACTGTATACAATAGATGAAAAAACTAGTTGAACAACTGCAACGACTAAACACATCCATGAAAAATATGCAGCAGCAATGTGTACATATGTATTTTTTTAATCGCAAATCGGCCTGTACATTCTATGTGCGTTTAAGCGAAGCACTTAGCTTTAAAAAATGCATTAAGTGCTCTTTGAAATAAAATGACCCGTTCTTTACTGTAAAGGTAACACAAACTTGCAACTAAAGATAAAACTTTGTGTGTTATATGGTGCAAAGCACTCAGTTGAGAACTTCTTTAGCTTTAACATGTTTAAAAGAGTACTCACAAAGAAATTTACCATGTTTTTTTTGTCACAATAAGCACGCAATGAGCCACTTATTACGGCTGAAAGCCTTGCTTGCTTTTTCATGAAATGGTTAACTATTTGAAGAAGTTTTATGGTGCCTAAATACAGCTGTGGTTTCAGTAAGACCAGGCTGTCTCTCCCTTTTTGTAAACAGAGCTAGACATGCGAGCACATAAAACAGTCCCTTACGTGCACATGGCAGAGAGCAAACTTGAGGAGCAGGGCAGCCAACACAATTGCTTGATGTAGTAGATTGGTGGTTGTATACAATAAAACCAAGTTAATGTGTATGAGGTGCTCCAGTTCACGCTTAGATGCATGACATGCACTTTGAAGTTGATTTCAAGTTCTTGGTTACAGTACCTGCTGATATTTTGTAAATGTGTGCGTGTCCACACAAACCTATCTAGGAAGTTATCTTGCCTTCAAAATTTTGCATGGGTACCCCTTTAATGTATTTTTCTATGCAAGAAATGCCCTCATATGAGGTCATCTGAAGCAAGACTAGGTGGAACAAAGGCTATGTAAAGGCTGCACAATGTAGAGCCTTCATGGTTGTGCTTATTGGGCATAAAGTACAGTACACTGTGGCACCATACATGTAATGACACTCAGTCTATAAACAACACAAGAGTTTGAAAGAAGTACTAGAGGCAATTAATGTTGAAGTAGGTTCCTGAAATGCATGTTTGTCATTACAAGTACGTCAGACAGTAATTTGAAAGTGGTGCTACGGGGTAGTGTTAGTGTCGTAACAGTAGCATTACAAGTCAGAAAATGAGTGAAAAAGAAAAGTACATATATGTGGGTAGCAATGCTAGCTTGAAGACCCTGTATCATCTTGCCATGATGTTATATTGACAGTGGCAGCTTCATAGTTAATCACTATTACTCTTCATTGAGGATTAAAGTTCATATGTGATCAGAGGCTCAAGCAGATTTTTGTAACTATGTATTCGTGTGCAAGTGCATGAAAAAACAAGAGGCAAACACCCATGAAAATTCTAATTACATCATACTGGTATTGAATGAAAGAAGGAAATTTTGAAGGTTAAATTTTTTGTATAACAATAATGAATACCAGCACACTGGTATTAAAATTTGAGTATGAAATTCAGAAAAGGAACATTTGAATTTTTCACCACTACATTAATATGACAATTTGAGTTTGAAGTTCAAAGAGGAAACATTTGAATTTCTCCAAATTTTTTTTTTTCTTTCCATACAAACAATGCAAAAAGAGTTCCAAACAAGTTGAACAAGAAATGCACTAGAGCAGAAAAAACGTGCTCTAAATGAAACACTGCACGACAAGGAACAGCACCAGTTCTTTCTATTGTTTCATCGACGTTACTCTCATGCTTGTTTTCCTTATTCACTCAAACGAACTTGCCACAAAAATTTTTCATTTCAATACAAGAGCAGCTGCAATATTGTTTAATGTTAAGTGTGTTTGCTAATTTGCTGTTGCCTGCTGCATTAAATGTGTGTCACTTTCAAAACGTTGCATCTAGTACACCAAGTTAAATGGCCTGTAGAGAATTTGGCTTGAAAAAAATATTAATGTAAAGTGAGAAATTGTGACAAACATGCGGCCTAGGAAAAGCACAGCCACTTAATTTTAATAAACACATGAATATAAATCCAGATGCCCCATTTGCACTAATAAGTATAACCTAAATGATATGCTACTAAGGGAACCATGGTTAAAACATGCATGATTTAAGGAAAATGCAGCATTCAGTAATGTTATTGGCAACTCTATAAATGAAGCAGAGCTACTCTTGCACAGAAATGCACAAAAAGCCAGATAGAAAGCAAAATATTGTAAAGCTGCTAAATATAGTTTGTTGTAGTTGCTTCGGAGTTAAATTGAACAATTTATAGCAGTTGTAACAGTGAATCACAAAGTACTGTAAAATGAAGTTTGTTATTTTCACTTGGAACGTGTTGAATATCCACAGTAACAGCCTCTCTTTGAGCACATGCATAGCTGTTTTCCAGTTTCCACATGGTAGTGTACATTCAAGTAAATTGCACACGCTATTGAAGAGAACAAGAATAGCAGCTGACATGAGCACCCTGGATGGACGATGCCAGTAGTGCACAGTCACAGTTTTAGGAAACTAGTGGCAAGCTAATACACATGTCCCTAAGGGAACTAAATGGTACCAGTGCCCCAAAGTGTAAGAGTTGGTAAAGTATAAGAAATCTGAATGTATGAACTAGATTCTGCTGCAAAGCCAGACTGAGATGGCCACCGAGGTAACCTTAGTACTGTTCTTCATGCATGACGTTATAGGTGCATATACATTACTAAAGCAAATTAAGAAAAATTAAATAGTGGTGGCTGTGTCAAAAGAATGCTGTAACTCACTGTGAAAACTAACTCGCACTTTGTGTTAATTGTGCATTTATCTACACGCAATAGGACCAAAGTGGCCCCACTGCCTACTTTGATGGAGAAAAAGTTTATGGTAGAACATGTTCTAAATGCATTTTGATTGCTGTACAAAACAAAATCCCTTTTCACTCACTTGTAGAGCTGCAACAACCTGCCTGACTTTATATTAAGTTTAGCCACATGAAAGTGATTAACTGATTTCCTGCCTATAAAACAACTGTAAAAACCACAGTAAGATGGCAGCACCAGTATCACTTTTATGTAACGGTTCACTAGTTGAAGATATTGTTACCTACAGCGTATGGAACCTGTGTGGAAAGCCCACAAAGCCTGGACATGCAGCCCGAATCAGCGGCAGTTCTGTTTAGGCAAGTATTTACGAATTTCCCTGTATGTAAAATAAACATGGTGGTGCACAAATGCATGACCAAGCTAAGGTGAAATTAACTTTTTTTTTTTACTGAGCATGTCTTGCTAAAACTTTGGAGTTGGTAGTTCCTATATGCAGAAAGTTTATATGCACACTATGCATCTAAATATTAACCGTGCAGTGTTATGAACTACTACACAGTAATCTTTGAAATGCAGAGATAATGTCTACAAATAAAATTAATGCTAGCAAAACTATCTTAATCACTCACTTTGACTTAAATATAATGTGCGTCTGTCCCTTTGAGCATCTCCGGTACAAATCCACTCGTTGTAAATATGTGCTGGTACAAGGAGCACACAATGAACTGAAACAAAAACTGTTCATTGGCACGATTTGCTGCATTCACGACTCAATTCACTGAATGTCCTTTACATTTTCTTTGTAGAAAGCCCATCACAAAGTGCCAAACAAAAAATGTTTCTTTTGACAATGACTTTCCCAGTATTATGCTGCCTGAAATATAAGCTCTAAAAAAAAGTAGAAGCATTTTATGCACAACACGTCGTGTATCATATATTGGCACATGCGCACCTGGGGTGAGCTATCACTATCTTCTCTATCTAACCGGAACCATTACCCACCAAGAAGCTCACTGCGGTCGCGAGCACAAGCACCGTGTTTCGCGTCACCGCAACGTCGAAAATGTTGAGGAATGCAAATACTTTTGCGAATGCATTGTTTCAAAACACAAAAGTAAATAGCTTTTTTTTTTCCTTTTTTTTTCTTGTGTCCTTTTGGCATCATCACATGATGGCGCAACAGTCTTTACGATGTGGTTCACCCACAATCTCTGAAGGATCACTACGAAAACGTCGAAGAGATGTTGATGGCGAAGGGGGAGCTTCGTAGCTCGGTTTGCGAACAGTGGCACTGAAATGGTGCTGGTGTCCATTTTGTCCGAGTGCTGTAGCAGATGCTGCCATTTTGCCGACTATTTCCTGTTGCTGTGAAGCAGAAAGTGTAAGGGACCCCCGACTGTTTCGAAGGTCAGCCCTGTGTTTCTTCAGGTCCGAGAGCGTTCCATTCTGAGGGGAGAAGCCAACAGATGCTTGCTGAGTGTTCACGGTCACGTGGATTTCCACCTGCATTGAAAAACCACAAATGTATTGTACTTACTACCTTCATGATCAGGGAGCCATGGATATAGATCCAAAAACTTTTGTTTTCCATTAACAGTTGTATAAACAAAAGACACTCATGAAAAGCAATTATCAGGCTATACGAGATTATTTTCATGAAACACCAATTTCAAAAAAGGGTATTAGACAAGCCAAGGTGATGTAAAAATGAAGCCAACTAGTGGTTAAAGTGCCTTTGAATTCCCACAGTAGTTGACACCAAAAGTTCTAATTAAAACCAGTTGGCTGTTGCCTAAACAGAATAAATGAAATTATACACACTTCAGCAGTGCACAAAGAAACAAAAAAAGTAAACAGTATAAGCACAGCTCTGCTTGCTAGTTAACTTCTCTGTGATCCACTGAAAGAATTGATGGTTTCCAGCATGCCTACTTTTTAACACCAATTAAGTTATATTTCAAGATGAAAGGAAGGACAGCTTAGTGCGGCTTCTTTCATAGAAAAAGAACTTGGAAATACACGGGGCATATCAAATTTTATGGCTCTACATGCACTCTTTCACGGGAGCAATCAGAAGACTGAAATTAGTGTGCCGAGTCTATCTGTTCATCATTTCCATTACTCTTATGAGTAGAGGCCAGGCATTTAGGCATTAAAATAAGAGTTTTAGGTGCCAAAAATAGGCAGATAAAACAACATTTCAGATCTCCAGCATCATGAATGCAGTCGAACCCATTTATAAGAAACTTGTGACGCGAAAAATGGTAATTTTATCAGTGGTCTGTGTGGACATACCCTTGAAAACGTGCACTTAGCGACCTTTTTTTTCCTGCGTCGTTTCATTAAGAAGTTTTCAGGGATAAGTTAAGCATTTTTGCGTCTTGGAGATGCCCACTGCCTACTCACAAGTGAATTAAAGTGCCTTAGCAACAAACTGTCACCGTTTCACTGAAGTGTGATACCGCCACGTGTAACCATCATGGGTGGCCATAGATACATAAAAAAACAGCATTGGAGAATGTTGCTGCATGAAAGTTAATGCAATACTTGTTTTTTTCCCCTCTGCTGCCATTCTGCAACTGAATGAACGTATGAAAAGTAAGCAATCTCACTCGCAGCATCCAAAATCTGCTTGCTGTGCTCACAGATACAAGATATCTTAGTCATGTGTGAGCTGGAGCAGGGCATGCGCAAGTGCACGCCCGTTTCCAGTCTTAAAAGGTTTGTTTAAACATTTTGATGGAGTCTACTGAGTCCTACATAATTTCTTGTTGTTGAAAATGAAGTACATTGTCATCAGTTGGTGCCATAGACCTAACATACCAAATTTCAGAAAATGTCATCCAGCCCACCATGAAAATATATGAAAAATACATTTAAAAATTAGTAGCATCACGCGCAGAGGTTTTAGCACGAAATTTGAAAATGAAACTTTATCTTTTGATTTTCTCCGCTAATAATGAACTAGTGAAATAGTGAAATTTGTGACAATAGTGTTCTCAGAGTGCAGTTTATCAACATAAACCAAGTCACTGTTTCACTTAGTGTCCCTTTAGAGGGACACTGAAGGCAAATATTAAGTGTATGTTGATTGGTGAAAAAGCGGTCCAGAAACCTCGTAGTGCTATTTTTGTGCCAAGGAAGTGCTTATTCTAAAATAAAATCACGTTTTAGGGGTCTGCATTGCATTAGTGCCCTTCAAATTACTTGCCTCAAAGTGGACACTTTCACATTATTGTTACCATGCACAACGTTGCCCGGCTTTACTGCGCGGCCGCTAACACTAGTAGCAGCAGAGCAAAAGTAGCAGGAGCCACAGCAGCAACAACGGCCCTTGAACAATTTTCTGCCACGGCCTTTGAGATGGCAGGCATGTTTGGTTCAACTAGGCCCCGCTAGATGCCATGACCTATCCAGTTTAACTAGAGTCACTGTATATGCTCCCTGTGGGAGCAGAGTAGCACATAGGTCTACCATCTTGCCTGGTTAGCAACCATAGTTATGCAACGAAGCCACACTGTTTTTGCAGGAGACTTGCTTAAGCCTGCCGCCGGTCCCCAGTCAACAAGCCTGGTGTGTCGACAACCAGCGAAGAAAGAAGGAACACCTCCTTTTGGGACTGTGCCACGGAAGGTCAAAAGCATTTTTTAGTCTGTTTGGTAACACAAAGTGCAAAAGCATAGTGCAGAATAACATGCACTGCCGCTGCCGCATGGTCAAGTGGCGCCAGCTATGTAAGATAAGCAACAACACACAAACACAAAATATAGGTCCTCCTAGGTTCAAGGAGCGCCCTACTAAGCCTACAGCATTCATTATTTCAGTATGTTTTTTTTAAAATGGTGCCGAATCCAAGCAAATACTTCGCTGTCGAAGTTTTAGGACATGTTTAAGGATGAAGTTGAACGAGCTACAGAGCACACGATGGTCACTCTATAGATTCCAGATGGACGGCAACTGCTTCTGGCAGTGCGGCTCGTGCACCAGCTTCTCCGCAGGGTATGATTGCTAGCAGCATTGTAAAACAAATGCGCTACTATGTTATCTAAAAGTAGCATATAATGTGACTAAGTTTAACCAGTCGAAAATGGAACTTTTATACTACTCATGCCATTCCCCATAATAACGTCTGGCATTTTTTTTTTCTATAATTCAAACTGAAACAGACAAGAAGCCTTTTGTCTCTTGATGCATGAAAAGTGCTTTCTTTATTACAGCTAGTTCAATTACTAGTGATTAATTGTAGTGAGTAGCTCTGACGTCATCAGAATAATTTGCCCCGCCCCGGTGGTCTAATGGCTAAGGTACTCGGCTGCTGACTCGCAGGTTGCGGGATTGAATCCCAGCTGCAGCGACTGCATTTTCTTCAAAGGCGAAAACGCTGTAGGCCTGTGTGCTCAGATTTTGGTGCACGTTTAAAAACCCCAGGTAGTCAAAATTTCTGGAGCCTTCCACTATGGCATCTCTCGTAATCATATGGTGGTTTTAGGATGTTAAACCCCACATATCAATCAATGAATCATCAGGATCATTTCCGAACTATCCCACTCGTGAGGCCATTGTGTGGTACATTCGGCTTAACTTCTTGGTAAGTAGGGCACTGCTGTTGATAATATTGCCAATTTCAACTTTGTCATACATTGAGCTTTCACTCTAACAAATTGTTATTTGCCTTTAGTGTCCCTTCAAAGGACCACTCACAACGAAAGTTTTGTTTGCTATTTTTTTAAAGCAATTTGTAGCTTTGCACCAGAAAATGTCGAAATGAAATCGTAAATGCCATAATCCATCATATAACTAATGCTAGAATTGTCAATTCAGAACAATTTTGCAAGCAGTCCAAAACGCCCACCTAAATACCATAAGAAACTAGCGCCCCACAGCGGTGCAGCGCCTAAGACTATGTGCACTCAAGCTTCGGTGGCGCTGAACGAGCTGTTTTCAAATAGGGAGGTCTGCGGGCAGTGAATAATAAAAAAATGCCGATACTTTGAGCATGTCCTTCTGAGAAAAAAAAAAGCATTCCTGGCGTAAGCAGCTAAAACCACCTTGAGAGCAGCCCGACGACAGAACAAGAGGGGTGACAAACAATAAACCTCGCCGTGTGCCAGCCAGAGTATTGTGCGCACCCCACAAACGTTCTCCGATGCAGACTATACTTGCTTGACCTCTGCAATGTCACGTGGGGCCCCCTGTCTTCGTCAAATCACAGAAAATGTCGATTCGACCTGAGCACTGACCTTCACTGTAAAAATAGATTAAAATATAGACAATACTAGTGATGCCACCGAGGTTTTCTGATTGGGAGCAATTTTTGGAGCAGCAAAATTATCACTTTGGAGCACTTTGGAATAGCAAATTTTATTTCAGAGCACTTTGGAGCAGCAAAATTTTCCGTTTTAGAGCAATCTGAAGCAGCTAACTTCAAATCCTGGAGGAGAAGCAAGTTGCATTTACATTCAAAGACATGAAAAATTATTCTAAGGCTCTTGTGAAGAGCTAAAAATATTTAGATTCATTGCAAATTTCATGAAGCCAATTATCTTAGAAGCACTCCCTATTTCAGTAGTTGATGCAAGAATAATGGTGTCATGCTGTTGAGCATTCTGGAAAAAACTTGTCCAGAGATTGTTCCCGTAGCAAATAAACAGCATACTGGTTGAATAAGATTGTACTTCAAGAAATAACAATATAAATACACCTATGGGGTTATCAGAAGATTTGGTAGACAAATGCTGTGAACAATGCTAGAGACTCACACAGTCCCAAGTGCATTTTTCGAAGGTGACTTCAAGAATAAAAAGAAGGTTCTTTTTCTTCACAACTGATTAGACTGCTGGGCATAATGTGAGGTCATTCAGCTAGTCTCAGAAAGCCAACCTCTTCTGGCACTCATCTATGTGATGAAACTACCCAATTTAACAAGCTGCATTTTCCTTTTTTTGCTGCAATATTTTGATGTGGCTAGGGAATTTTGTATATACTCAGAAAACCCCCATACTGTGTCCTCTATAATTTAGTGCATAAAAAGAATCTCACAGGGTTTATGCCTACACCTAAGATAATTCGAAGGCAAAATCCATATTGTTTTTAATGGGATAGCAATCATATGGTCATTCTCGACTTGTTTTTGTCGTTGCCAGAGGTGTAGCCAGAAATTTTAAAAAATCTGGGGGGGGGGGGGGGGGGAGGCAGTTGCACTTTGATTTGAAGGAGGTGGGAGGGCAGGCGAAAGGTCATTTTGCGCTATATATATATATGCCATAACAAAAAAATTTCCGAGGTGGAGGGGACACGTTCCTGTCTAGAGCAGCCGAGTGCGTGCCTGTCGACACGGTTGTTGGTCGCGGCTTCTATCTCACGTTAGCTGCAAGCTTTCGTTGATGCTTACATTACAGCACAAAGGCCTAACACGCAGTACGATTATGTTTGGTAGCATTACGGCATCTCTCTTTACATCTTTACAGCATTACGGCATCTCTCTTCTTAAGGAACTCCAGCTGGAGCGGCCGGCTGGGTGCTCTGGACCAGTCTGATTTTATCTGTATGTGCATCGGCATGCAAGAGATGTTTTGGGGGTCTCTAGTCACCCAAGTCACTGATATCGACACCGCGCGTGCACCAAGTATTTGCTAGTGCGCGGACCTTGGAAATGGCAACCCCGTCGCTAGCGCTTCTCACAAGTGACGTCAAGCCTTCTTATTTGGTATAACTATACAATCGCATTCATTGCTAAGAGCGTAAATGAAACTAACAAATCGCATATTTTAGATCCCATATCGTGGAACTCAAAAGAACGCTGGCTAAAGGGACAATAATCACTCTAGCTGCCAAAGCTTTCGTGCTGTCAGTTATCTAAACGTGAAGCAGATGTTAGTGGCACAAAGTTTATGAGCAGTCTCATTATGCCTCTAGATAGCGCGTGCCAGCTACTTGAAGCAACGCAGCAGCCACCCCTCCACCCCTCCCTTCAGAAACAAATCAATAAATGCGATGCCGTGATGCTTTTTTTTTAGCTGCCAAAGCTTTCGTGCTGTCAGTTATCTAAACGTGAAGCAGATGTTAGTGGCACAAAGTTTATGAGCAGTCTCATTATGCCTCTAGATAGCGCGTGCCAGCTACTTGAAGCAACGCAGCAGCCACCCCTCCACCCCTCCCTTCAGAAACAAATCAATAAATGCGATGCCGTGATGCTTTTTTTTTAGCCGTCAGCTATTGACCCTGAAAAGCGAGCGGCGGACGTGTAACAAGGTGTGGCTCGGGGTGTCTACCAATATGCTTTTTCACAATTCCCCGACTTTTCCAGATTTTCCATGATGACTTGAAGCAAATTTCAAGACCTTTACGTCTGCTGCTTGGAAAGCTCTGTGCACTGTAAACAGCCCCTCAAGTGATAGAAAAAAATCAGGTACTCCTATAAAATAAGTAAATAAATGTACCACAAGTACTCTGAATGTTCTGAGCGGTAAATATGAAAAAATATGTATATCTGGCCAAAATCAAACCTCAGAGTGAGAGAGAAAGTAAGTTGCCTGTTTAATGTTTGCAAGAACCAGAAAGCAAACACACGAGTTAAACACACGAGCTAAAAGTTTAAAGGAGCCCACGACAGTCCTACAATGCAGCTATGGTTGCTAGATATCGTAGAAGTGGCACCATTTTATGGCATCTGGGTAAAAGGACGACGCCAGAGCCCTATCGGTTCTGCCACTGGAATATATTCTAGTTCACTATAATGGTTATGGCCCAGGCCACTTAAGATGTGGATTGGATTAGATCTGATGTGACATGGATTGCTGTATTTACTATTGATTTGCATGCCCACCCAAATTGCACACCTTTTGCATATACTTTTCAGGAAAAAAAATTTAAAAAAACACTACTAGTACTCGCGTATTCCGTGCACCTTGCATTGAACAATGACTAACAACATCGCAAGAGCAGAGCCTTACTGTGTAATTTTCTTTCTTTCATTCTTTTCTTTCCCGCTGCGGGCACATGCATGTTGATGTTTTATTTCTCTGAGCTCTGACACTTGGAATTCGACAAAGTTCTCAGATGACTGCAATGAAAGCTAGGGTTATCATTTAAAGTGATGACGTTGGGACATGGTCTGGCAAGAAGGAATCTGTCAGGGCGTAACAGCTCCCTCGATTCCTTAAATTTATCACGGATGCCGACAGGTTAACTTCGTTTGTGTACTCTTCTATGAGTATAAGTAGAGTTGTGCCAATAGTGAACTTTATGTTTGAAGCGAATTCGAAGCGAATAGTGCTTTTGGTCTAATAGTTTTGAATTTAACTTGAATAAAATATATGACGTACAAAAAAATGGGCATATTCATCATGACCCTATTAACCTGCACAATATTTTTTTAATTAAAGTAAGGCCTCTATGCAACTGCTTTCTTTTTTTTTTCCTGTTCAAAGGAAGTCAAAACAACTTTGATAAGTGGCAGGATTTGACTTTCAGTAGAATGCAAGTGATAACCTGTAAAATACGTAACACTATTCATTACAGTTAGAGTGTACAAGTCCTCAAAACAAGCTTCTAAGCTTAAAAAACGATCAATGAATTTAGGATCATATCTTTATTTAAAGGGTTTTTCAACAGCTTTTCAAGAAGCCATGAAATGGATTCACTAAAGAAGCTTATTGCCTCACAAATTAACCGCCGCCAAAACTTTTAGAATCTGTTCAGTATGAGTGGAGTTTTGCGATTTGCCACATGCTGCAATTGCATTCTCTCTTCTTGTACCGCAAAAGCGCTTGAAACAAAGCCGGGAGAGATGGTATGGGGAAAGAAAATATGTGACATGCGCGTCGTGACCTTGAGCATTCTTTCTCTTTTCTTTTTCTTTGACTATGCGGCTTCTCAGTGTGATTGCGCCTGATTACTGGGGCGCCACAGCCACCCCCGGTGCCCCAGTAATTACCGAGCACTCCATTCTCGAACCAGCCAATGGCTGGTACAATGGCTGTGACGAGCAATTAGTGAGATTGTGGCGTCATTTGCCGAGAGAACAGAGCAATTTTTATCTGACTGAGAATTTATTGTGAATCCTAGGTCATGTGCTGCGCTATAATATCTATCTCACGTGTTCTCGGCAGCCTCGACTACTGATTGGCAGCGTTTTCTTACCATGCTCAAGAAGTGTTGTGGGGCCCTTTAAATTTGAAGTGAAGCTTTGCGGCAGAGTAAATTACCCCTGAATAGGTGCTTTCACGGCTTAGCAGTGCTATACTGTAGTGAAACCACTCTTACATGCAGTTACATGGGGATTAATATTGACGTAATCATTCTTATCAAATACTTCGAAATATCCAATAATTTGATTTAAAATCATAGCGAATTCTAATATTCTACTGTTTGTTTGAATATTCAAAGCATTTGAATATTCGCACAAGCTTAGGTATAAGGCTAAAAAGTAATCACAGATTTATTAATGCCATCTCAAGAAACTGAAATGAGAAATTTAGATGAAGTTACCCAGACTCCACCCTTGAAACACTAGCTACCAACAATAAGTGTGTCGATAAGGACATTTGCCGTTGCATCGCCAATCAAAATGATGATAGTAATAATAATAATAAAAGACATGACATAGCCAGCAAGCCTCCGCTAATGGCAGTCCTAGCCGAACCAAAAGGCCTTCAAGCCGAGCCAAATCATGGTCAAGACAAACATTCACATATTTAATGACGTGAATTATGTTGTGGTTGGAAATTTCGATATGCTGTGTGATATGTAGAAGCAACAGACACCAACATAGTGTATGTACAAATAAGGAAGCTAAAGAACGCTTTAGACAACGTGAAGGACAAGTTGCCAAGCAAAAATTTCCACTTATTTTGTTACTTTAGGCTGCCACAATTGTGACAACCAGTACATCGGTGAGACCACTGATTTCAAAGACAGATTTAACCCCCTAAAGGGTGCTTACCAGCGCAAACGACAGGGCAGGAGGGGACAGGAGAAGAGACGAGGCAGAGCGCTGTCTCTTGATTTAACCTCCCCCCTCATTCATTATCACCCAGAATCGATGATCTGCAAAATGTTTACGTTCCTCGCTGTTAAACAAAACAGGAATACGACGTCAATAAACTACGTGACCTCATATGCCCTCGCTAAACATGTAGATTCTACAGGTCACCAAACTGACTGGTCAAGTGTGCGTGTTCTGGCTAAAGGAAAGCTTGCATTATGCCTGCACCTGTAATACCAGCACATGAAGACAACTGCACATATGCTGAACAGTAGTGATGAGACGCTTCCAACAAATCACTTCCGGTGCTTACGTCACATACTTAGGCATATTTCATTTCAATTTTTTAACTTTCGGTTTATTGTTTTCCAAAAAAAAAGTTATAAGATCAACAAATATAAATATACAGACGTGTGTTCTAAAGTAAAAAAACTGTAGTGGGACGCTGTGCCTTTCTTATGGCTATTTTTGTGAACATGGCTCCTGTAGCGAGTGCCATAATGTCAGTAAACTGTCTTCTTTTGGTTGATGTGTCCTTTTGCGTCTTCACTAAGAAGCAACAGTTGTGCACTGCTTTTTTTTTTTTTTTCACACAACATTTAGCTGTTCACTGTAGTTGCAGCTGAAAGAGTGGCTTTTTAACCTCTGATCTATGGTAATGCTTATTTTTGTGATGGTCGCACAGGTTACAGTCAGTTTCCATGACCAGGCCAGATTTTCCAGAAATTCCCCGACTTTTCCATGACATTTCCAGAAGGATCCCAATTCCCCAACTTTTCCAGGTTTTCCAGGTTGGTAGACACCCTGCTGCTTCACGGGCCTTCCAACACCAGAGCCACCAACGATGGCCTCACTATAGCTGCGCGTATTAAAACTGAATTCTGGCTGCTCTAACCAGGAGACATGCTTATATAAATGAGATGATATTTAAAAAGAAAGCACACGAGAATTTTCAATTTGGACCCTAGCAACCTTGAGTTCGAAAGGGCACGGTCATTTAGGGGCTTTCACTGCCACAGCGATTATAAACGTGGATGCGCTGACGGAAGTAATTAAGAAACAGCTTTTGTATGATGATCCATGGATAAAGTATACTAAAGAAAAAGTGTCAACCCATTCTCACCATTTATATGTTGGTCTGCGGATGCAAAGCACAGAAAATTAGATCACAATATCCAGACATAGATTTGACAGACACTTTGGCAGCACGCATGTAGTTATTAGTGAAAATTGCTTTATTACATGCCGCGCAACTATTCAAATGACCTATCAGCAGCGTTCAAGGAACAAACAACGTCTGCCGATGAATCACCGCCAGTTTCACGCTACCGATTGGACTAGACGTCACGAGCCTTTGCGGAGAGGACGTTTCGCCATTAAGCAGACTTAAACAAGAGAGTTTCATCGACACGAAACATAAGATAGTGGATTTTAGGTGCACGCACGACAGCTGTTTATTCAGCGTAATAAAATGGGTACATGACGGTGACTTTGGTGGCCCCGCGAACAAGGTGCACATGTACTGACATGCCGGCGTAACTAATGTCGGTGATAGACGCTTCTAAATCCAAGTTTAGCGCAGTTTGGCACAATATTCATTGATGTTATCAGGATGGCGCAGTAAATCTGATTTGGTGTACTTTGGCGCAGTTGGTGCAGGAGTGGGATCACTGCAATACTCATCACAAATAATCCGTCAGGAGTGCACCCCTGCATGCAGGACTCTCAAACAATACAAGCATCTCAAGTTTCCCAATTTGGTGTCAGAGGTCCTTTAAGGAATGATAGACTTTTCTACAAAGTTTTTAGTGATGAAGGGAAAAAAGAAGGAGTTTTATGTCAGTGTGTTCATAGCTGAACACGCTGCTAGTGCCGATTTCAGACTATGCATCCTACAACATGCTAAATGCTGGTGAGATGGGCCTCTTTTTGAACTTGCAACGGAGGAGAAGCATGCGTGCGAAAGACCAAGCTTGTCAGGGTGGCCAAAAGAGTAAGAAATGTGTGGCAGTGTTTTGTTGCATGAATGCAGACAACATTGAGATAATGCAGCTTAACGACATAGGTAAGTCCAAACAACCTAGGTACTCTTGACAGGGAATTTGTCTCACTTGTTTATTTGAACCAAAGAAACAAAAAAGCATGAACACTTATGCATTTTTCTCTACAAGTTTCTTACAAGCTTGCACCAGAAAATGGCAGCAACAAACAGAACTATTTTGCTTTTCACTGACCAGCGTTGGGCCATCCAAAAGAAACTAACTTCAACAAGTTAATCATAAGGTTCCTACCTGTGAACACTATGAGCCGTTTGCAGTATATTTCAGGGTCATTTTGAATGCCCTGGGACACCTATTTAAGTTCATCTTTCACCTTGAATAAATTTACTAACTAGAGAATTAATGTATACACTCCGTGCGGGACCTATTGGGGGCGCCTTGAAAGGCGCGCGCAGCGCCACTTGTGGTGTGGCAGACGCGCAACGTTGAGAGTCGTAGCAGACAGCAGCGCCTTATTGCTTTGATAGCTATGGTGGCACAAGCGCCCGTGGCCGGCGGGTTAGTGCGTGCTTCGAGCAGA
The DNA here is from genome assembly GCF_043290135.1 of Rhipicephalus microplus. Taxonomy (NCBI): domain Eukaryota; kingdom Metazoa; phylum Arthropoda; class Arachnida; order Ixodida; family Ixodidae; genus Rhipicephalus; species Rhipicephalus microplus. Next base: position 188,363,832 of record NC_134710.1, on the reverse strand, counting down.
ATTTAAAGATATCGCAGGGGGACAATCTTCCGCGATCCCACCATGAATAACTGTGAAAAGCTTCACGAAAGCGGCCACGATTCTTTGTGTTAGTGAGTGCTTTGCTGCTCGTCGCCAGGAATGACGGCTAAATGCGTGTCAGGTGTGCATAATGCATGAGGCTTGCTGCATAACTATCGCAGCAAGCTGTCATTCTATTGAACTTAGATTATTATCGGTCCTTGCCCACTGCCCGCGTACTTGCAAAATACTCGAAGCGTTTCAAAATATCGATGGTTCCATGGCCACTCGTCGTTGAAACTGGCGTGCTCGTTTGTTGCGGCGTCATGCCACGGCAATTTTCAGCCACCGAGTCTCGCGAACTGCTTTGCTTGAAATTGTCGCGGCATCATCGTCGCTCATCATGATTGTAATCTTTACCTCGCCGCTCGCGCGGCTCATGCTAAGAGCTTGAGGCACGGGCGAGAAAGAAAACGCGAGAAGATTTAGTCCAGAGAGGACGGCGCATGCCCCACTCTGTCTTCTGCTTCACCTTGTACAGTGCTGACGACGACGGCACGGTCACTTCGGCCACAGCCACGTGTCTCTCATTCCCTATAACCTCTTGGGTTGTTTATGTTGCTTTTCGAAACAAACACCGACATGCACATCCGTCGCTACAGCATTCATAAGGCATCGTTTCTACCATGTATAGTTCTGCTACACTCTAAGCCCTGCATCATTTTTTCCTAACATGCAGATTGTTTAACAGTCAAAGAAAAAGGCCTTTGAATAATCCAAATTCGAAAGATGCAATTCAACTCATTACTTCCGGCGGTTATTTCCTTTGGAGCTACAGCATGTGGTTTTAGACACAGCGTTTGGGAAGCCCTATGCGATTTTCTTAGCAAGACAAATAGAATTGAATTAAATTGTAAGGTTATGTAAGTGAGACTTATTCTTCCACGACATTAGGCTTTTTTTGTGAATTAAGTGAATTAGTTCTTTAGAATATGATCTATTGCTAAAAATTTTGAGATTTATAAACAAAATCATTTATATAACAAGGCACCGCCCATTTCTTGGCCGATCCCTCATGGTGCCTTGAACCAATTTAATAAGGACCAGCCGACCAACTGATGTACTAGCTTGATGCTATTGAGTGCACATTTGCTGCTGGGTGGCTACTTGTGTTTACGGTAAAATGCTATGTAATTCAGTTCGCCCCTTCATTGATGAACCCATCAACTTGGGAAAGCACTAATTGACCTCGCATTGCATTCCTCAAAACTGCGAACGGTACATGGCAAGGTATAGTAAAACTGCGAATGGTACATGGCATGGTATAGTAATTATTAAGGTCCATTAAAACGTCCCATCAGCCTTGATCTGAAATAAAACTTCTTGCAAGCGTTTCTTTTCTCACCAGCTCAATGGCAGCAAGAACATCACGCAAGATCATCGCACCTGCAGAGAGTGTTTCAGACTAATTCAAGCACGCATCGGCAGAATGCGAGACGGCAGAGGAAATGGGAACAAAACACCTTTTACGTCACACAGCCATGATCCACTTATTTCGCTGGCTCATAATGCAAGAACAACTCGAGAAACTCTGAAACTTCGTTCCCGTAGGACCCGGCGTGTACATGTTAGTACAATTGACTATGCAGCAGTTCATGATTCAGATAAACTACGTGCTAGCGAACATTGGGGGAGTGTTTCGTTCTGCTCGGGCTCTCAATGTTTGTCTTTTCTGACGGCCGCGCGGCCGCACGCCAGTCTCAGTGCACGGAGTCTATACAGTCGAGCCCACATATAACGGCCCACTTAAAACGAACTTTCACTTAAAATGAACAATATTCATGTGACCATGAAAATACACATTGCTTCAATGGCACATAATCACACTTACAACGAACGTCTCTGAGCGCCGCTGATCGGTTACAGCGAACGGAGTCGGCACTCTATCGACTTCTCGGGAAACCACTTTTGACCACCGCTCAGGCATCAGCGAGGAGCCCATACATTCTTATTGTTAAACGCTGACCCTGTCTCTACGCCCCTCTAGTTGCCGCTCTCCCCGACCGACCGCTTTTTGTTACGCACCCCTCCGTTCTTTGTCCCCCCCGCTACTCTGAGCACCTTGCATAGCCAGACGAGGCCCGTGTTTTCACACTGCCACCGATCTTTCGAAGACCGGTCGGCTATCTACCCTGTTTTTATTGCTGGTACTGTCATTGGCGTCGCCGGCCTGGAGTGACTAGACCATTTGCCAACATCGTCGGCCACCGACTGTATCCGACCATCTGCGTCTAATGCACCCGCGTACGCTATCCCACCGACTATAATAATTTGGGATTAATTTCATGTTTAGGACCTGTTCTCGCTCACTACGCACTTGTCTCAGCATGCCCTCCGCACGCGTGCGGAAGTGCGAAAACGGTTGTTAATTTGCGCAGAATGAATCGCGAAATATCTAAGTCGGTGAGACCACACAAACTTGTCAGCGCAACAAAAGGATGTTTTGACCACAGCTGCCAATTCTATGAACACCGCCGCGCGCACCGATTCAGGCGGCTGTGCTTTGACTTCTGCACGCGCAGGCACTCTTTCAAGTTTTTTTACATGCGAGTTGCGCCTTTCAAGCAAGCTACTGTTATGATCGGCCTTCCTGACATGGCGCCGCTTGGACTTGAGACGGTAGCGGCACAGCGCTCCCAGAGGTGAACCACAAGAGACAACGACACGCAAGCCGTACTTGGAATTTTGTGGTGCAGCCGTCTCTCCGCGTATTACCGTAAAAACCCGCGTATAGCCCGGGGTTTTTTTCTAGATTTTAGGGTGCGAAATTTCGGCCCCGTACTATATGCGGGTCCCAAGAATTTTCGGCCCAAATTCAGTTTCGGTTTCGGCATAGCGCGGTGCTATCATCATCATCAGCTGTCTGCGCGCTTCTGCGCTAGGTAGTGTTAGCGGCGTTAGTCTTAACTGGTCAGTTGGTCAGTGGCCTTTGCTTCAACTTGGTGCCCATAATGACGGCCTCGATTTTGCTCCTGTGATTTTACGCCATGTCAGGACCGCGCAGGCAGTACTCTGCTGCTTTTAAAAGAAAAGTTATCGCTGCTGCCGAAACCATCGGCAACTGTGCCGCGGAGCGGCAGTTCGGAGTCAACGAGCGGAGCATTCGCGGTTGGCGGAAGCAGAAGGAAGCCCTCTTTGCATGCAGCGGCCAGCGAAAAAGTTTCCGCGGACCAAAAAATGGAGCATTTCCTGACGTGGAACGAGAACTCACAGACTTTGTGCGGGAGCAGCGAGCTGCACATCTCGCTGTCAACATCGAGCTGCTACAAGCGAAGGCAAGGGAGATCGCTCGAGACAAAGGCATTCAGCCGGAGGATTTCAAAGCGAGCAAGCATTGGGTGTCTCGCTTCATGCGCCGCGCTGGGTTCTCCCTACGTCGGCGTACGTCGATCTCCCAGAAGCTACCAGAGAGCTACGAAGAGCACCTCGTGGCTTTTCAAAGGTACATAATTGTGTTGCGAAAGGCAGTCCCCTTTCAGCTGGGCCAGATCGGCAACGCGGATCAGACGCCGGTCTACCTGGATATGCCCTCGGCGCTGACGGTGCATCAAAAAGGCTCCAGGCAAGTTATCGTGCGGTCGACTGGAAACGAAAAAACGCGGGTGACTGTAATGTTATCCTGCACGGCTGACGGTCGCAAGCTGCCACCCTACGTGGTGTTCAAACGAAAGACGCTGCCGAAGGGGGAGAAGTTCCCGAAAAATGTCGTCGTCCGCTGCCAGGACAAGGGGTGGATGGACGAATCGTTAGTCCTTGACTGGATAAAGTCCGTGTGGTGTCGACGGCCCGGAGCACTGCTGGGGCTCCCTTCGATGCTTGTGCTCGACGCGTTTCGGTGTCACCTGGCCGACTCCGTAAAGCGACTGCTGCGCGACTCCCGCACCGAGCTCGTCGTCATCCCGGGAGGGATGACATCACAGCTGCAGCCGCTTGATGTGTGCCTTAATAAGCCATTTAAGGACCATGTCAAGCGCCTGTACGTGGAGTGGATGAGGTCCGGAGAACCAGAAGTGACCCCTGCCGGACGGCTGAAACGGGCCTCGCCAGCGATGCTCTGCTCGTGGATAGTCGAGGCTTGGGCCTGCATTCCAGAGGCGCTCGTTTGCCGCGCCTTCAAAAAGTGCTCCATCTCCAACGCGCTTGATGGCACTGAGGATGATGTGCTGTGGGAGAACATTTCCGACAAGGGAGCTTCGGAAGAGAGTGCGTCCGACGACGAGGATGAATGAAATGTCAATAAATGCATTTTTTCCATTTTCCTCGGACTATATTCGGGTGAAAACTTTTTTTCTCACGTTTGCTATCCCCGAATTACACCCCGGACTATATGCGGGTCCGAGCTATATGCGGGTTTTTACGGTACCCTTTGAACTTACCCGACCGACTGGTGACCTATTAAAGGCTGTTTACAGTCAAAGCGGCTTAAAAAGGGTGGTTATTTTTGTACGTCTCTGTTCGTCGGCGTGCCGCGGACAATAAGCCAAGTGACTGAGAACCATCTGCGGATGCATTTCCCACGTTCTCTGCGGTGTCTAATACCGCTGTTTCCACAAGTCATGGTCTGCCTGGCGCCACATACTCATCACTGCAACGGTCTACAGAGTTGATTTCCACGTAGGATTCAACATCTTTCTGCTGTGCTGTGTCGTGCGTGGTGTGCAGTGTTTCCATGGGACGAACTGGGCGTGCTTCTTCCCTCTTTCCTTGGTCAGAAAAGAGGCGGCATTTCACCTCCTCTTTTGGGGGCGGTGGTGAGAATGGCAATTTTTATTGGACTGTCCTGGCTTCCATTGTTTTTCATGCAGAGAATCCTGGGAAGGCTAGGACATAAAACACGAGCGCCGAGGTGCTCCCGACAAGCTCTCACAAGCTCCCAGAAGCTCCCAGCATGCTTCCATCGAGAGTTTCCATGATGCTACCACCATCATCTAACATGCTACCTGTAAATATTGTAATTAAAAGTTACTGTTAGCAGCTCCGGGCTCCTCTCCTCGACTTCTCCCCAAGACTCTGGCTGGCTCCGGTCCTCTGGGCAGAACCCCAGTTACATTACTACCCCACCTGCCTCCTTCTCGCGTGCTTTGGTTTTCAAGGTCGCCCTCCCACCGCAGCTTCCCTTCTCTTCACTCTATCGCAACTCTTTGCCCTTCTCTCGCAAATCTGCTCTTCTCTCTTGATCACAACTCCTTGGCCCATCTCCACTTCTCTGCGACGCCAGCAACGCTGGCTCGAATTAGTTTCGTTTTCCGACTAGAAATGGGCTCAGAGCTGTTCCATGCATTCTGGCATGTGCGTCGCGTGTGCGCTTCTTGCTCGCTCTTGGTGTGTGCGTGTGGTAAGGATGGCAGACACGAGGACTTGCACGCTTTTTCCTGCCGCTCAACAAAACATCGAAAGTGTGACCCCTTGGCTTGAGCATAATCCGTGCACTAGGTGCCGCTTTGCGGAGCGCTTTCTCATAGCTGTTGACCACCTGGCAGCCAACTTGCCACTTCGGGAATCCCGGTATTCAGCTGGGGAGATGGCGAATACTTCATGAGCGGCGGTGACGGCTACATGCGCACAAAACCGTTTTTGTGAGGCCGACTTCGTCGACATCGGGCCCGATGCCGAGCCTGAAGCTTCCAAACAGGATCACTCTGGCAGCGATTTATGGCAGCCCGTCGTCGACTACGACCTGGGAGAGCATGTGGGACATCTGTTGCGATGGTTTAATTACGGCCGATGACGATGCCGACACTGTGGAACCGTGCACGAATTAGGGCACTGTGAATGAAGTACGTGGCGAGAGCGATTTTGGGGAATCAAATTGCGAGAACGACGAAACTTTAGAGCCAGTGCCTCATGCCACGGGCCTCAGCGAATGAGCACCCTGCCGGTTTAAATGAACTAAAGACCGCCCTTATCGCTTCTGCTCTTCAAAACATGTGCATCACGGACTTTTTTGGGCAAAAAGTTTGTGTTTTTGTTCGGGACTTTTTTAAAAGCTGTGTTTCATTTACTACAAACTTTGAGATACAGCGAAAGGATGCCGCATCAGGCTGAGGTTCGTTATAAGCGGGCTCGTCTGTACAACGTTTAGATTGATTACTTTGACAATGGGATTAAAATAGCTTGCAGTCGGATTAACTTGAGTTGGAAAACTTGTAGTTCAGGTGAAGACGCAGGATGATTTGAAATGTTAAGCTTCATTGCAATGGTACTTTAGAAGAGTGTTTTTAAGTAAAAATTGATTGCGAGGACGAAAATTTGTGGATAAGTTTGCTAGTTGCATTGTATTTCCTAGACATGTCTTGGAATTATTTGACCTCATACACAAGCACAAACTTATCTGGCAAATGCAAATTTTTCGCGGTACAGGACACAGCTTTGACAAGAGGAAATCAAGATCCCAATAATGATTTGCAGCTTGAAGGCTTGGAGATTCTCTGAATTAAACTTCAAGTCGAGACTCTCACCATGGACGACATCACAAATTGTGGGATCAAGATTTAATTAAAAATTGACTAACAAAGAAAATGAAACAGACTGACAATGATGGTGACAGTGACGCCACCATGTGTGACCAGCTGCAATCGACACCAGAAAACAATCACGCTCTTAAAATTCTGCGCAACACTGTTGTGCGTGCCAGCAGCATGAGTGATCAAACTGTGGCATGGTTTTACGACATGAAAGACAGGAAACAATGCAATAACATCATGGCCATTTCAGCTAAAAGTAGTTGTGCCCAATAAAGTTGTCGATTATGATGTTCAGCTCATAGGAATTCAGGGTAAGATTATTTTGTGACCTCTTAATGAATTTCTATCACTGAGATAGTAGTAGTAGTACTTTGTTTCAACAGCTGTCACAAGCAAATATATTCCCGCTTGAGGCAAGCTCACAAATGGTCACTTCCTCCTAGCAATTGCTTAAGCACCCAGCACTTGAGAATAGCAGCAGCGAGACATCAAAACTTTGCATGCCTATAACTCAATACACACCTTGACTGCCTCCGCAGCGCCCCCCTGGTGCCTTGCCGGCATTGGCGAGACCTCAGAGTATGACGGCGGGGGCATCGGGGCTGGTGACCCCAATGACCCTGGGTCAGCCACTCCTTCCAAGCCACAACGACTTGAAGAACTTGCTGCACTTGCCACTTCTACAGCAACTGTTGGAGGGGCCAATGACAGTGGCACAGATGAGACTGCACTGGGTGGGCGCTCATTGTCGCTGCCAGGGCTTGTCAGCGAGCCAGAGTCGCCGTTCAGAACATCACCTTCAGACTTCCTCCTAACTGCTTCTTCATCCTGGGCAAAAAATTTGCAAGGATGACTATTACCCAACTTGATGGACCTGATTCAAAAGCAAAGTTGAGATTTGTCACTTTGATTGATTGATTGATATGTGAGGTTTAACGTTCCAAAACCACCATATGATTATGAGAGACGCCGTAGTGGAGGGCTCCAGAAATTTCAACCACCTGGGGTTCTTTAACGTGCACCCGATCTGAGCACACGGGCCTACAACATTCCCGCCTCCATCAGAAATGCAGCCGCCGCAGCCGAGATTTGAACCCGCGACCCGCGGGTCAGCAGCCGAGTACCTTAGCCACTAGACCACCGCGGCGGGGCAATTTGTCACTTTGCTACAGGAGTACTGCAGAGCCTTAATGAAACCTATAAAGATCAAGTGTTCGGCATGGCATGTAGTGAACTGTGTACTATTATATTTCCATATGTAAAGCATTGTTTTAAGATAACCTTTCTAATGAGTCATGCTGTTAAAAGGCCCCTCACCAGGTTCCACAACAAATTCTAGTTAGACACTGGCAATTATTGCGTGTCCAAAGAACAGCATTACACCACAAGAATTTTTTAAGCGGTTCATTACAAGCTGAGAAAACCAGCATTTGGAAGCGGCGCGAAAACACGATGCGAGAAGGCGCTCTCGAAACTCTTGTGGCTTACCTTGCGTGGCCTTCACATTCCAAATCTCTTCCTACCCTCTCTGCCATCAGAGCAAAAGGTCCCGTGCACATGACGTGCCCAACACGCGAGTGGCGTTTTGTTGACCAGCATTATTTTGCGGTCCATGGCCTATTTCTGCAGAATGGATGCATCAGTGTGCACTCATTTGGAAACACTGGCTTAGACGTGGTAGAATATATGAGCATAATGAGTGCTCGAATGTGCAAGACCATTAATTTTGTTTCCAGGGCTGGCATCTGCTCGATGCGTTAACCGTGGGGACGCAAATGCACGAAAAATGCAGGCACATTAGGCCTGCATCTCGTCACAATTCACGAGAAAAAAAAATGAAAGACGCACAGGTTCCATTTGTATGTCTCATTATTTATCTCGAATTTATTCATCTATCGAATAACAAATTACTCAAATTACACATGTGTGAAATAATTTTCACTGTGTCAGGCACTACTGTTGGCGATGTCAGAGCGCAGTCTACATACAGTCGCACCCCACTACAATAAAACTTACGAGGCGCGGAAAAAATTTTGTTAAAGCGAAAATTTCACTGTAGTGAAATCGAAAAAATATAGCTAATCTGAGCTAGCTAAACAAAGGTACGCTTAATCTCAAAATTCAAAAAATGTCCACTGCTTCCTATTCTTTCCCAGCAGCATCACGACGAGATTCTCATCCATGCATAGCGAGGCCATGGTGAAAAGCGTGCTGAAACAACGCCGAAAATTGCCTTCGTGATTGTCTTCACTATCACAACTCCTTGCCCTTCTCTCGCAAATCTGCTCTCCTCTCTTGATCACAACCCCTTGGCCCATCTCCACTGCTCTGTGACGCCAGCAACGCTGGCTCGAATTAGTTTCGTTTTCCGACTAGAAACAGGCCCAGAGCTGTTTCATGCGTTCCGGCATGTGCGTTGCGTGTGCGCTTCTTGCACGCTTTTGGTGTGCATGTGTGGTCAGGATGGCAGACGCGAGGACTTGCACGCTTTTTCCTGCCGCTCAACAAAACGTCAAAAGTGAATGAACCAAACAGTTGCAGTAACACGTTAACACCAGCAGCTGTCCGCCGTCAAAAGTAACACGTTAACACCAGCAGCTGTCCGCCGTCAAAAGTATCAGACAACATCGAGACAGAGGCAGGGTATCGTGGAGCGGCGACTTTTGCATTATTCTATGCCATTCTTGTCATCCACCACTCGCGGTGTTGTGCCGATTTTGTTGATAATGCGGATGAAGAGCCGCTCTGATTAGTTACCACACTGGCCAAGCGCAAACATAATGATAAGCATCGGAATCGGAAAAGGCATCGTTCCGAGGTTGCACCCAGCACCAGTGCATGCTATTATCGCCGAATGGGCTCGTTTTCGTCGTGACACCTGTCGAACAAAATGCATTATAGGGGCCCTGAAACACTTTTTCAAGTAACCATGGAATAAATTCACTAGAAGAGCTTATTGCCTCACGAATTCTACGCCGTGAAAATTTCAAGAATCCGTCCAGTGGGAGTGGAGTTACAGTGAAACCTCGCTAAACCGTACTCGTGTAAACAGTAGTTTCGTTTTAGAAGTAGCGAAGTCAAATCCCCGACTCGGCGGCCATTGAACATAATGCATTTTGTATCTGCATAAGCCGTATCAGCTTATCGCGTATGTATCGGTTAATTAGTTTTTCCAATTTTCGTTGCGCACTCGCCGCGGCATGTCGTCCCCCACTGGGCATCCTGACAGAACAGCAAGCCCCAGAGATCGAAACACGCCTCGCTTGTTTGTGTTGTTGATTATGGCGGCTGTGTTGGTGAGCGCCATCTCTTGGATTTTTCTGCAACAAGAAGCACTCGGCCGGCTAGGCTTCTGGTGTTGTCCACGCGATAGCGCTTTGCACAAACACTCAAACATGGTGTGCGCTTGCTTTGCTTTCTTTGTTCCTTTGGCGTCGTGTATAGGTGTTCTCTGGTTGATCCGTGCCGTACAACTCTCGCGACATTTTTCACGTGTTGTGTATGTGTGCTTGTGCTGCTTCGTACTTGCGTCATGCCGAAGCTGGGACGCAGACAGCGATGTGCAGACATCTCCGGACATGTCCGCCGAAGCCATTGTTGCCTTGGTTGTCGAAGTGTCCCCAAATGATAGTGATGAGGACGACATGAAAAGCGACAACACGGGTGATCCAGGTCCGACAGTGGCCGAAGCTGCGCATTGCGTCAGCATCATGCGGGTATTTGCCGAGAAGAGGGGGCTAGCGGAAAAGCTGGCTCACAGCATAAGTGAGTTTGAGGCCGCTGTCGTTGCTGCTAAGCCACCGCGTCGTCAAATGAAGATTACAGACTTTTTCACGCGAAGTTAATAAATTATTGCACGTTTTTTGTTCTTTCATCGCACTCCCTGAAGGTTTCTTTTTTTGACAGGTAAGTGAGCGACCCGACGCTATTTCGGTTAAACAGTACTACCGTTTAGTACGTACTTTTTCCGAGCTCCGGCCAACTACGGTTTAACAAGGTTTCACAGTACAAAAATTTGTCACATACTGCAATTGCATTATCTTTCCTCTCGTCCCAACGAAAGAGCTGGAAGCTAGGCAGGGACGGGTGGCAGGGAAAAGTAACTACCACGTCTCGTGACCTTGAGTAGTTCTTTTTTTTTTCGAATGTGCAACTTTTTCAGTGTGATCGCGCGCGTGAGTGGACAAGTAGCGGCCGGCCTCCCGCGGCGATCTCAGTGACTTGATTTTTCGGTCACAGATGCACAGACGATTTTTCACTCACAATCAACAGGACTGAAACCGGCGGCGGATTTTCTGCGACATGAGCTCTCTAACGCTATCGCGTTGATACACAGTAAAACAGGTTTGCCATATGTGCCCGCAGTTGTAGTTCCAAGTTAAAAGTTAAGTAACTTCAACAGTAACCAGCACCTATGACTAGACAAACATAATATACAACTTGCAAATGATAAGATTTCTTGGTATTACTGTAATTCATTTATTACTCTTTATCAGTGATGGTCACAGTGATTACATTGCTTACATTAAATCAATTACATATACTAACTGGTTGGCATCTAATTCACAAGACAAGGTGTAGCAGGAAACGCAGCTTATAGCATATTTACAGTTCCTTAAAGTGCAGCCTCATGGATGCTATGTTCCATGAGACAAGCTCCAGCACTCTGTATTTGTTTCCTCATCTCGGCAGCAGATTGTGTACCCTTTGTCTGCATTGCATTTAAAATCTTACTATTGTTTTGTTTTTTGTCATTTGATGACTTCCAGCCTTTCTTTAAAAATTTTTCCATTTCTGCCCGTGTGCTCAGAAGATTAGTGAAAGTGTTTTGAATCTTGGTAGAGTATGCTACAGGGACTGCATATACGTACATGCAATGTTTGACACTAGTAATATATTTGTACACCTCGATGTTTAATGGGAAACTGCTATGAAGTGCATATGCAACCGTAACTGTACTTTTGTCTCTTTACAACCATCTCATGCATATAGTTGACATTAAGCTTAATAACCTTCCCACAATGTGTAATAATTTGAAGGCTTTGCTCTTGAGCTTACCGTAAAATACCAATCAAAACCCCCCTCCCCCCCCCCCCCCCATCACCCCGCCACTCTTTGCCGACTCACCCCTAACTGCCGAAACCGAAACCACGCCAACAGCTACGATCTTGCCTAATCTGAAATTTAATCCAAAAATTGGTCATGTAACCACGTTGACCACATTCCCTGGCATTGGCACGACGCCTGCCATTTCGTTATTGTCGTTTGTAGGTTCCGAACGTGACAGCGGTGACTTCGGACATGCATTGCTATACAATTAAAAAAAATCAAGTCATACGATGGCATCGCCAGGCCGGAAGGAATGTGTGGGTCCCCGAGTGTGACAAGAAGTTCGAGAGCTTACTGCAACAAAACTTTGGCACTGCCAAGCTTCTGCGTAAGTTGAGCAACGTAGCGCCAGTGTTCAGTGAGGAGGTAGACGACGCTCTTTTTGAGTTCCTCGAGCAGGAAAGGAGCACTGATTTAATTGATTTGTGGGGTTTAACGTCCCAAAACTACTATATAATTATGAGAGACGCCATAGTGGAGGGCTCTGGAAATTTCGACCACCTGGGGTTCTTTAACACGCACCCAAATCTGAGTACACGGGCCTACAACAAGGAAAGGAGCACTGGACAAGCTATTAGTAACAGACTTCTCTCAGAAGAAGCTGTCAAAATAGCCCCCAGCTTGCAGCTAGAAAATTTCGCTTCATCGAGCCAGTATATCAAGAGGTGTGCGGTTTTGAGTGACAATGCGCCAATCAAAAAATGAGAGCCAGAAGACTCCTGACAATTTCTCAAAGGCAGTAAAGGCATTTCGCTCTGCTGTGGATAGCCTACAAGTACGCCACGACTACACACATTACAACATTTGTAATATGGACCAGACGATGGTCCAAATGGACTCGCCGACGAGCAGGACGAACAACCTGGTTGGGGCGAGCACCGTTCGCATTGCCAATACTGGCTGGGATCGCAGGAGCTTCACGATTGCAGTGGCAGCATGCGCAAGTGGCCACAAACTACCAGCTTTTATCGTTTTTAAGGAACAAAATGAAAAGATATCAACCAAAGCGTTCATGAGCCTTCATATACCAGGTGGGTGACGAAGTTTGTGCATTGGGATTTTTTCTTTTTGTTTTCACGGGGCAAAGTAACAATTAAGAAAATGTGCTTGATTGATTGATTGATTTGTGAGGTTTAACGTCCCAAAACCACGATATGATTATGAGAGACACCGTAGTGGAGGGCTCCGGAAATTTTGACCACCTGAGGTTCTTTAACGTGCACCCAAATCTGAGCACACGGGCCTACAACATTTCCGCCTCCATCGGAAATGCAGCCGCCGCAGCCGGGATTCGAACCCGCGCCCTGCGGGGAAAATGTGCTCGATTACAGTTACGTCAGTTGACTGGACTTTTTTTTTTTGTAACCTATGTTCACGTCACGGCATCAAAAAATAGTTGGATGACATCGGATAAACTGCAGGAGTGGCTGGCAAGGGTGTGGGGGCCGAACAACGACGATATGCTGTGGCTACTTGTGCTTGATCAGGCACCAATCCACAAGACTCGGGCGGCAAAAGACGCAATAGCGGAACGTGACACAGACGTTGCGTATGTGGCTGCGGGCTGCACAAGCCTACTGCAGCCAGCCGACATCCATTGGAACAAGCCATTCGAGGCGAACCTTCGGCGTTCTTGGGAGATGTTCACGAGCGAATAAAGAAAGAAGTGTTTCTCTGATAAAATTGCAAAGAAGGTCAAGCACTCAACATAAAACATCACATTTTAGTAATTCAGCAAATAATTTTTTGAAGCTCTAATTCATAACTCTATCATAGGGGTTCAATGTCCCAAAACCATGATATGATTATGAGGAAAACCATAGTAAACAGATCCAGAAATTTTGACATGGGGTTCTCCATAGTGTAGCTAAAGATCAGTATAAAGGCTTCAAGCATTTCTGCCTCCATTGAAATCACAACCACCGCAGTAGTTCATAACTCTCAGTGATTACGTTCTGGAATGATGATATCGTAACTACTTACTGTTGTTTCCGTTCTAAGTATCACTTAGATGTCTGGCACTAACGTTGCTCTCATGTGTTTCGCTTGAGCTGGCCAGTAAACATAGGAAGAAGGTAAAGAACTCAGTGGGACTGCCTTTATCAGTTGAAACAAAGATTCCAGCAAACTTATTGTCATGTATGCGATAGTGCCACATATTGTCGATAGAGCGGCCAGCCCAGCTGCCAGTAATCATGTGACCCGACTGCGATTCGGTATAAAGCTGCAGGTCTAGGCTGCCGCCCGGGCTCACCCTTTTCATTTGCTGTTGTACCGCCATACTTGCGACAATATGTAGCAATAAATCGTTTTGCTACTCTACGTTCGTCTCCGAACTTTGGACATCACATCTGGCGACAAAGTGATTCGAACCTTCAGCGGCGTTAGCAGAACAGAAGAAAGGTTCTACCCTGTTTGAAGTTCCTGGGGTGGTCGCCGACACATAGCGAGCTACTGGAACAGCAGGGATGGCAGACCCAGTCACGCAAGTGGTAGGAAAAATTGGCCACATGGAGCCTTTTGACGACTCCTCAAGCGACTGGACTTCATACGACGAGCGGTTGATGTCGTTTCTTCACTTCAACAAAGTACCGGAGGCAGACAAGGTTCACGCGTTCCTGAGCCTGATAGGGGCGAAGACGTACGCTCTACTCAAGTCACTTACCGCCCCTGACCTTCCATCAAGCAAGTCGTACGACACCCTCAGGCAATTGCTTGGCGACCATCTGGCACCGAAGCCTTCAGTAATTGGTGAGAGAGCCAAGTTTTATCGACGGTCTCAGTGTGAGACTGAATCCATTGCCGATTTTGTTGTGGAAGTGCGTTCCCTCTTGAGTTCGTGTGAGTTCGATAATTTCTTAGACGAGGCACTGAGGGACAGATTCGTTTGTGGTTTACAAGGACAAGATATTCAGTGAGTGCTGTTTGCTGAAGACAAGAAGTTAACCTTTCAAAAGGCAGTTGAAAAAGCTTTAGCATTGGATTCAGCAAGAAAAAGTATAGCAGAAGTGCATGGTTCAACAAGCGTCTCTGACTTACACCATGTAACTGCACAAAAGCCGGGGCATAAAGCAGTCGCACTAAAAGATGCCAGCGAAAAGAAAGCGTCCCACGTGTCGGCGGTGCGGTTCTTTTAAGCACGTGAGCAAAAACTGCAGACATGCGTCGGCGACGTGTTTCGGCTGTGGCAGAAAAGGGCATGTCCAGCGTATATGTCAGTCTGATAAAAACGCGAAGTTATCTCAGGCGCGAGCACGCAGCCTGAAAGTTCTTGACTGGGCCACAGAAGTGATGCTAAATGGCATGACGTGCTCGGCAAAAGATGCCATAAAAGTAAGCCTGTTGACCAACAAAATTCCACTGGAAATGGAGTTGGATACGGGAGAAGCGGTATCCGTAATTTTTCGCAGGCAATAGCAACAGTTGTTCCCCTCTTTGAAGTTGCGCACGACAAGATTGCGTCTACGCACTTACACAGGTGCATTAGTTGAACCAGCAGGAGTGGCTGAAGTTGTTGTTGAACATAATGGGCAAAGTGTTCTATTACTCTTGTATGTCACTGAGCAGGGAGGACCGGCACTTCTGGGCCGAGAGTGGTTACAGCACGTGCGCCTCGACTGGAACGCTGCATTTCCTGCAACAACCTCTGCTCGGCACGGGAGCCGACAAACAAGGAAGCAAAAGTAGAGATTGGCAAGCTTTTGCAGAAGTACAGTAACCTTTTCGAGGAAGAATTGGGATGCATCACAGAGGAGAAAGCAGAACTCTTTCGCAAAACGGACGCTCGTCCAAGGTTTTTGAAGGCGCGCAGTGTGCCTTTTGCACTGGTTCCAGCAGTGGAAAAAGAGCTTGACAAAATGCAGTCAATGGGTGTGATCACACCATTAGCCACGTGCGAGTATGCTACACCGGTAGTGCCTGTGGTAAAGAAAGACGGAAACATCCGCCTATGTGGCGACTACAAGACTACTGTCAACCCTATGCTATCCTAGACACTGATCGCTACCCCTTACTACGTGTTGAAGTTTTCGCTGCATTCAGTGGAGGAAAAGAACTTTCAAAAATTGACTTGAACAGGGCCTATCAACAGGTAGTGCTAGCGGAACCGGTGGGTCGTCTTCTGGCGATAAACACGAAGAAAGGACTGTTCGCCGTAAACTGGCTACCTTTCGGCGTGTCTTCGGCGCCTGGTATTTTTCAGCGATTAATTGACACCATGCTTAAGGGTCTGAAAGGTGTTGTATGCTATTTGGACGATATCCTAGTGACCGGAAGGACTGAAGTCGAACACCTACAGAACTTGGAAGCAGTTCTAACCCGTTTGGAAAGCCGAGGAGTTCGACTAAGAGCTGAGAAATGCGCTTTTTTTTTTTTCAGAAGGAATTAACCTACTTGGGGCACAAGTTGAGTGCAGATGACATACATCCTACGACAGACAAGATTGATGTCATTGTAGCCGCGCCAGCACTGGAGAACAAGCCGCAGCTTCATTCTTTGCTAGGAGCCGTAAACTACTACGGAAAATTTTTACCTCAACTGACTACGCTAGCCCATCCCCTGTACAAACTCCTGCGTGACGACCAAGCTTGGGCATGGACCAGCGAATGTCAAACGGCTTTTGACGACATTAAGGCTGCGTTGGTATCCCCGGAGATGCTGGCTCACTACGATCCGCAAAGACCGCTTCAAATGGCTTGCGACGCATCTCATTACAGGGTATGTGCAGTGCTTTCTCATGTTTTTGCTGATGGAACCGTTCGCCCTGTTGCTTACGCTTCAAGGACTCTGTCCGATGCTAAGCAGAAGTATAGCCAGATCAAGAAAGAAGCATTAGCAATCATCTTCGGCGTTAAGAAGTTTCACTACAATATTTACGGCCATTCGTTCACGCTGATAACAGATCATAAACCACTGCAGACTATTTTGGGTCCAAAGTCTGGGATACCAACCTTGGCAGCAGCAAGACTTCAACGTTGGGCATTGACGTTATCAGCCTACACGTACACCTTGAAGTTTCGACCGACAAACGAGAATCTAGAGGCTGACTGCTTGTTGCGCTTGCCGGTTCGTCGGGAATCTGCTAATGATGCAGAGGAAACGTTCTACTCGTTACGCTTGCAATCAATGCCGGTGACGCACAAATATATTGCACGTGCAACCTCACATGACCAGCTTCTTTGCAGAGTACTCGAGCTCACAAGTACGGGGTGGCCTAACTTTACGGACGATGCCGAGCTCAAGCCTTTCTTCGACAGGAGGACACAGCTGACCACACACCAGGGCTGTCTCCTGTGGGGAATGTGTGTAGTGGTGCCTTCAAAGCTGAGGTCTCTGGTGCTACAAGACGGTCATCCAGGTATTGTGTGAACCAAAGAGTTGGCCCGCAGCTATGCTTGGTGGCCTTCAACTGACGCGGATCTCGAGTCTCATGTCAAAGGACGCAAACCTTGCCAGGAGAAGAGTAGTGCCCCTAACAGTGCTCTTTTGCACCCATGGTCGTGGCCAACATCCCCTTGGAAGCGAGTACACATCGATTTTGCTGGGCCTTTGTGGCATCACATGTTTCTAGTTGTGGTTGATGCACATTCTAAATGGCCAGAGATGTGCATCATAAAAAACACTACTAGCACGGCAACCATCGATTGTCTTCGCGAAATGTTTAGTCGTTTTGGTTATCCGGCAACGATCGTGTCGGACAACGGCCCACAATTTAAGTCTGCTGAGTTCCAGACGTTTGTTCGAGAGATAGGAGCGCGCCACGTCACAACAGCGCCTTATCACCCAAGTTCAAATGGCTTGGCAGGACGTTTTGTTCAGTCCCTAAAGACGGCCGTGAAGAAAGATTTAAATGCTGGAAACCTGCAGGCTAGCCTTGACAGCTTCTTGCTTGCTTATCGGAATACACCCCACGCTACGACGAAAGAAGCGCCGGCTAACCTTATGTTCGGTCGCCGTCTTCGTTCCAAACTGGACACTCTCAAGCCAGAATTAGAAGAATTAGTTCGCCACCAGAAATTTATTCAGTCCAGCCTATACAGCTCCAAAGCCCGACAATTTGCTGTAGGCAACGGTGTTCTTGTTCGAAATTACAGGGGACCACTCAGATGGCTTCCGGGTACTGTAGTGCGGCAGAAAGGATCTGTTTCGTATGCCACCAAAGTACACACGCCACGGAGCCTGGCCGTGTGGCATCGTCACCAAGATCAGCTTCTCTTGGGTGCAGCTGACATCTCCGATGGTGCGGAGAACAAGGACACCTTCGGGGAGTTCTCAAATGCCACTGCGGAGACACCTACGGCAGTGCCCGCAGCCTCCAAGGCAGCACCACCAGTACGAAGATATGCAGTACGCAGTCGACGAGCGCCAGATCGCTACACGCCATCTTAATTTTGTGTAACTGTAGCTCCCCACAATTTAAATGGGAGGAAATGTCATGTATGCGATAACGCCCCGTATTGTCGATAGAGCGGCCAGCCCAGCTGCCAGTAATCATGTGACCCGACTGCGATTCGGTATAAAGCTGCAGGTCTAGGCTGCAGCCAGGGCTCACCCTTTTCATTTGCTGTTGTACCGTCGTACTTGCGACAATATGTAGCAATAAATCGTTTTGATACTCTACGTTCACCTCCGAACTTTGGACATCACACTTATCCTATGCAGCTCTGCACTGCCTAACCACCTGGAGCCATGCACTCACCTCGTCCTTGCCCAACGGTGCCTGCTGTTCTTGGCGGATGCGGGCTTCCTCTCTGGCCTCACGGCGGGATATCATGCCTTTCTCACGAATGCTTGTTCGACGCACCGATTGGCTGAGTCATTTGCAAAGAGAGAGGCACAGTAAGAGAACATTCCTTATCAACATAAACACATTATAATGGATAAATCTTCAGGCCACGCCTTCAGAAAACGCAAGAGTATCACCGAGAACCATGCAAGATAAACGTCTCAGCAGACAGCTGTCACTGAACTCAAGTGCAGACAGGTGCCACAGCAATGCAGATATAGGAACAGCACAATATCCTAAATTCCTTAAATATGTCAAGCAGAAACACACAGTAAATATTACAGGGGCTTGTCGAATGGCTCCTGTTTAATTTAAACATACTCATAAAAAAAATAAGCATGAGGACAGTGCTGACACTGTTTCTTACCTTAGGGCCTATGTTTAAATTTAGCTGCAGCCATTCAACATGCAAAATCACCAACTATCCCAGATGCAAATCTTTCTAATATTTCAGAGGCTCTTTTGTTTAGCACTGCAACTAACAGAGTATAGTAAATTACAGTGTTTATTTATTATAGATGACCTTTTAACCCTTGAAGTATTTTTTCCATGTATGTACGGTGGCGGTTTTCTGTCCCGCAGTCTTTGTAATACAGGTATGTTTTCAAACCTCTGCTTGAAGTTTTGTACCGTAATGATGATGCATGCTCACTGGAAAGTGTTGCCACTTCCTAGAACTTGCAAAGCGCATTGGAAAGGATTGTACTACTTTCATGTTGAGATAGACAGAACTGCTTTCTAGTGTCAGCGCATCACACGGTTGGTGGAGATGCTGATGGGCAACGTCCCTTCGTACTTTCAGGTTCGCCGCGGATCGCAATAGAGGAGTGGAGAACTTGGCTTCATACTTTATCGACACTTTCTTGCAGGTGCGGTGGAAGCCGATTCCATCTTCATTCATGCTGCTCTTAGTTATCTTTATCACAGGCACTATTGTCATTCTCCTTAATTACTGAGTTAACTCTGCCCAAGGCAGCCACATTCAGAGAAAATGCCATGTGTGTTTGCCCACAGAACTAATCAGTGCAAGACGAGAACAGACATGCACTATCAGTGTAGACTGCGATAAGACACTGTGTGCAGACCTTGGTTTCAATTCTGAAATACTATTGAACATACTGATCCTCAGTTGGTAGAGCATGTAACGCGTTATTTGAACATCACAGGTTCGGTCTCTGCCTACGGCAAGTTACCTTTTCATCCACTTTTCCTTCTTATCAAATACATTGCATTTGCTTCTAATAACATCCCCTATAATTTCCTTGGCATAATTGTCTGTAAATTCTCATCAATAATGTGTCTAACAAAGAAAATGAGCTCTTAAATTTAGTCTTTTCTTCATTGAACATGATGCAGTCCTGAGTGATAATGACATCAAAATATTGTTCCTGAATTTTTTTTATAATTTGTTTTCCGACTTCACACATTTCTTCATTCAAAAACTGCAATAAGAAAATTTGACCTTCTGCAAAACCTTTTTTAAGAAGAATTTAGGAGCTTGAAAAAGGATACTTTAGGACACTGTAGCACAACAAACATGAAACATTTAGTCCCCCCTTCCCATCAAAGAGCACTTGCCTGCGAGTATTCTGGCTTTGTGAACGCCGTAGTTTGTTTGGCTGCATAGCTCTTTTCGTTTCCATTTCGCTACGTAGCTGCACAATTCGTTCCTTCAGGTCTGGATCTTCGCAGATGTCTGCAACAACCAGGAGCACTTCATATGAGATATCCAACATCCTCCAAAACATGACATAGTATCTGAATTTTATAGCTAAGCGCTCTGCCTAATAACTCAAGCTAATATCAGCAGTAGCACGTATTGCTAAGTAAAGATCACAGAAGCTGATTGATCATAGTGCTCATAAGACTTATGTGAATACGTCTGGCTTTCCCTTCATAGCATATGAGCGAGGACTCGAAAAGGGAATTTTTCAAGCCTAAGGTCAAAGCACTGTTCATTAAGAAAAACTTGTATAAGCATAACTCATCAATGTGACACAGATAGACATTGCTTTGGACTGGCTGAGCTTGAGAATGTCAATATACTCATGTTAAAACTAGACTGGACGAATGAAGCAAAAACAATTTTTACATGCGAAGCAGCTCTTTGAATAGCCTGTGTAACGCTGTCTGTCCATGCCTCCCTGCCAACACGCCGCACCGCACTCCGCTTGTTGCTGGTGTTATGGTGGTGCCAAGTAGGTCACACCTTTTCTTGCAGTGCGCGGTGACATAACTCTCTTTAGCCTGCTGCGCGCTTGCCACATGTCACCTCTCTCTTTTGCTTCACCCTCTCCACCGCTTCCAAAGTTCGAGCGCATATCTAGCGAACATTCTTTTAGCTCATTTATCTGCAATGGAGAGGACACCAGAAAGTGAAGGTCCTTCACCTGCCGAAACATGCGCCAAAGCAATTTGGTCTAACCCGGACGTTGCCGGTGTGTCAAAGGTTAGCAAAGCCGATAGTGTTTGCCGATGGCGACGCCGCACCTGCAACACCGATGAGGCGCGAACCTAGAAAGCCAAACGCAAGCATCTACAGCGGTACACCAATGACATCGACGAGGCACGAATCGAAAATTCCGATTGCGTTCGTGCGCAACGCTGCTGCTTCGCATCCCATCAGGGCTCCCTTTGGGAAGATGTCATCAATTTTTTTTTATTCTACAATTCAGATGTAAGCACAGTACCACTCCTTGAAGGTTGCATTTACTGTGCTTCTGAAGTTCTTTTTTGTAAAAATGACACCACCAATTGACAGTCTGCAGGCAAGTTATGCAAGAAAGCTGCCATTTGACAAAGTGAAACTAACAGTGAAAGAAATGAAGTGGTGTTTTGCTCCTCAAGAAACAGAATCACATCAATTTTCACAGTGAAAATGACAATTTTGAAGCAGGGTGAATCAAAGCATCTTCTTCATTTCAGAATGTATTATTCGTGGCAATTAAACTCATATGCCTTAACAAAGACATAAAAAAGCTTTGTATATGAAAAGCATGAAAACATTTTTTTGGAAACACTTGAGAGGTGCCCTATAAACTGACAACTTCAAAAACATGCTATAAGAACAAGCAAGACAAGGTCATTTCTGTTGAAAATACAATCAAAGGGCCCTTCACTGGCTACCGTCACAAATTTTCATTACACATTGGAACTTGTGAAGTGTCATTCTAGGAAGGTTTTAACAAAATAACATTTCATAGTAGTTAATCATTGGGCAAGTTAAAAAAATTGAATTGTCTATTTACTGCGCCTTCAGCAGGCGAGCTTTACTGCCAAAGCCTCCCTTTGGCGTGAGTAACATGTGTGAGCAGGATAATTTTACCTGCCAGAGGCAATTGGAAGCATCATCGTCATGTGACAAGCCCTGCCTCCTCTTTTTTTTTTTTTTTCATTCTCTTTCAGTCCTCCTTCCCCGTATGCACATTACAGACTGTGTGCAGTAATTGAATTGAATTCAAGAGCACTGTTCACTGATACCGGTGTCACACGAGCACTTTTAATCGCGATCAGGGTGATCCGGATCGGTTTTCTTCATCGCGATCAACTTTATGACCGCTGCTACACGGCCTAAGCTAATCCAATTCGACCTTGGATCAGACAAAATGCAGCAGGTGGCGCTTACGTGCCGTAAAACATGTCGCTGACAAAACTCGGCGTACAATATTTCTATAGTGTATTTATCAGCAATGTTTTTCGTGCAAAAACCGCTCGATCGTCAATAACATTGCATGCCACTACAAAAGTTATTTCATAAATCCATCCTTCGATAAAGTTTTCGTTGCACTTACTTGTATTGCTGTGTGTCATTCTTAACCTTCGCTTTTATTCCGAATGGCCTCTGCTCGTAGCCGTTCAGTAACAGTGAAATTTAAATCTCGTTGTACAAGCCAGAGTTTCACTTCTGGCTCATCAAGTCTTCTAGTCACTCGAGCCAGCGGTCAATTATTGCAAAGGTCTCTTCATTCAACCGCAAAGGACACGTACATTGCAATGAAATCGTACAGGTGGTGACACTCATAATCAGTTAGCTTCGAGGTGCTCCGATAGCTCTGACGGTGTGAGAGTTGAACTAAATGGAGAAGGCAATAGTCGTCTGCTTGTCGTCTGATTCTCCCGTAACTACACGCGGTCGATGCAAATTCTAACGTATGCAATATTTCAAACATTCATGCGGTCGATGCAAATCCTAACATATGCAATATTTCAAACAATTTTTCAAGTTAAACAGTTAAGAATTTGCTTTTTCATAAACATCTAGCTGTTTATAAGTGTTTTTATTAAGCTATGATTGGTTTTCTCGTTTATTGTGCTTTCGACAAGCTCGGTCAGGGGGTGCAGACGACAGCAAAATCGCAATCTTTCAGGCAGATCGCGATACCATGATCCAGATTATGTGCTGCTACACGGTCACTTTTAATCAAAATAGTCTTGATCCCGATCATGCCTGATCGTGATTAAAAGTGACCGTGTAGCACAGCACATAATCTGGATCATGGTTAATCCGGATCGACACTGATCACGATTAAAAGTGCCCTTGTGACACCGGTATGAAGTTCTAAAGGATGCCTCTCACACAGCCATATACTCTCTATCAAGGCACATCTCCCCTGAAAAGGAGGGCATGTGGCCTTATGCTTTCAATTTCAACCATCTTAGTGCCCAACAAGAGAATCGTACTTTACAGAACTGAAAACTGTCTATCTATCTGTGCATACCAATTGTTTGTTTGCAATGCCTAAACCTGGTGAAGGGCCCTGTATATATAATAATAATATCTGCGGTCTTAAGTCTCAAAAGCAAGCTAGGAATATGAGATGCCGTAGTGAAACGCTCCGGAAGTTTTGACCATCTGGTGTTCTTTAACGTGCACTAACATCGCACAGTACACGAGCCTCTACCCTTTCACCTCCATCGAAATGCGACCACGACAGCTGGGATCGAACCCACAACCTTCGGATCAGCAGCCGAGCAACTTAGCCATTGCTCCACCGAGGCAGATGCTTCCCTAGCTCTCCCCTTGCAGATACACAAAATCACCTCATTTGAGGAACTCAAGAGTAAACAGAATAAACAGACTCTCACAATCACTTTACGTGGGACAGTGACAAAAAAATTATTTGGGATATGCAAATACATACCCCATAAAACAGACACTAAAAAAAAGGTTTTACTGGTAAAAGTAAATTAACCTTCCAAGATATTACAAATGCCACTCTTGGCATGAGAAAATATTGGGCTAGCCAGAAAATGACAGCTGGCGAAACCACCTTGAAGTTCCTGCACTAGATTCCTGTAATGTTGCAGATCTCGAACGCATCGGTTAGGTCTTATCTATCTTTGATTGAGAGAAGCGGCTAATGTGTTCTACTGGAGCCACAGATTTAACGCAACATGTTTAGGGTGTTTTATTGAACCAATGTGGTCAAAACATGAAAGAAAATATGTACACATTGCCTACATTGCACTAACCTAACCGGCATTGGCGTTTCAGAAAAAATTCTGAAACTCTAACCTCAGCTTTCTTTTTCTCTTTTGATAATGAACCAATTATCATTAACCCAGTGTACTTTACAAAGTACACTTTCTTTTTTCAGGAATATAAAATACACAACAGATACTCGACCTCGCTCCATGAAATTTCAGACGCCAAAGGTTGCAGCAATATGACCCTAACTTGGCATATTGTCTTGGATCTATTTTTTTCTATTCTATTAGTCATTAAACTTCGAGAAAATGAGAGCCCATCAAATGCATGTGGTTTAGTATTCCTTTTTCTAAATTAATTTGAGGCTTTGGAATTTATACGTTAAAAAAAATGGATGGCTCGCGCTTCAGCAAGAACAACAAGATCCCTGCAAAGTGTATATAGAGTGCATAGTTTGCTCTGAGGTGTAATCAGATGCCGGTGTATTTGGCATAGTACATTCATGTGACTATTGTTCTACGTTGTCTCAAATTAAACCAGCCATTTTCTTTGAAATAATGCTGTTTTTTCAGTTATTTGAGACTGACGAGGCTCTAACAAATGTTGCTATGAATTCAAGAAGTCTGTTGATGTTTTCATTGTCATTTCTGACCCTAATATGTAAACTTAGGAGGAGGAGGATAATGTAGGCAGTAAGCATGGATGCTCTCTGGCAACATTAAGAAGCGTGGAACAAAGGAAATGTGGGGAATATGGCTTCTGTTTTGATCCAGAAAACAAGTTTTTTTTTTTTTTTGTAAAGTCCAAAGGCAACACACCGCATAGTTGTAATGCAGACGAAGGACGACACAGTGTGGTCGCTATGCTTTGTAATTGAGTGGCTATCTACTGAAAAGGGGAGGGAAAAAAAAAACGCAGTGCCACAGCCAACCCTTTTTAGCAGCTATGACAATGGCATAGAAGGGGCTGAGCTGTACGATCAAGCTGTGAATAACTACATAATTTTCATGCCTGAGAAAGAGTGGTACCAGCCCCAACTTACCCAGGTGATCGAAATGGCCGCAGAAAACGCATACAGGGTTGGCTACTGCACTGGAGGTTTTCGCAGACCGTCTATGTGCTGCCTATTTTCCTTTAGTCACATAATAGCAAGACACTGATTGAGCCTTATACCCAGCAAAAGTATCAAAAGATCTACAGCAACCACTGTGCTTGCTTTTATCCATACAGACATTTTTACAAGAAGCTTGGAAAACAACTGACATCTACCACAGAACATCACAATGGTGTTGGGAAAAGTGTGATTTTATGCATCCACAAAGCCCTGGTGCTTCAATAAGTTACATGGGAAAAGATAACTTTCGTATTCATTTAGTAAGGGCCCGACATACTCTCTATTCTTGCACCAGACCACCTTTTCCATTGCTATGTCAAGAGCACTACATACTTGCTACAGTATCATATATTCTAAAAAAATTCATGAACATCTATAAAAATTTGCACGAATCAATTTCTATTGCAGTTACTGTATATACTCGTATATTTTAACACACCTTTTCCTCCGAAAAAAAAAAACGAAGCAACGTTAAGAGTGCACTTATTATGTGGGGTTAATTTTATGAAAACTTTTTCGGGATGAGCAAGAAATGTGGTAATGCAAAAAAATAATAAAAAATTAAGTAGCTTAATCTTTTGTGATTCACATATGCATACTCTGCTAGTAAATAGTAGGAAACGGCTTCCTTGTGCGCTTCACATCTTCGGTGGTTCATGACGCTATTTTCTGCAAGCTGTCCCCATGCCGCTCAAGCAGTCCATAAGAGAGTTTTGCAGCTCTATTTTCGAACAATTGTTTACCCACAGTGGTATCTCCTGTGACCTCGAGGGCGCCCAGAAGCGTGCGCTATGACGACAACATCGACATCGCAGCAAGCAACCAAAATCGGTGCAAGCTACCACCAAAGCATCAAAGCAAACCGTTGATAACAAGATTAGCGACAAAATACGGCTGCCACCACACTGTCCACATGAGAAGTGACTGTAGAAAAGGTCGCCTATATCTTGCGTTTCTTTAAGTACGTACGGATAACAAGTATGAAGAGTAAATTGCAACCTAAACAAGAATCAGGGGTGCTACCATGTTGCGGAAATTGTCACGCTCTTTTCTGAGCGACAAATGATTTTTTTCCGATTTTCCAGACATCTGTGACATGCCTGCAACTCGATGGCGATAAATGGCTCTTGGTGACAACCATGGCGACAGCAAATCCCATTGTCGTCGCTCAAAAGTCGCCTGCATGTGGTTGGGCCTTAAAGTTTCATATTTGCAGAAAGCAACCATTTGTTGGCGCAGGCAGTTTCGTGACCTTCGCTTGCTGTGTGCTGGTCAGCTATGATGTCTTTACCTTCGCCCTGTTCATGAACCCGGCTGTGGCATACGATTAATTGAAAAAGACAGAGGATGTGCCATGCACAGATAAAAAAAAAACAACTGCGTGCGGCAGCGAGCGATAGGGAAGAGGAAGCGAGCTGAGGAAGGTCGGCAAAATAAAAAACGAAAAAGCCCCAACGGGCATGGAGGTACCAGGTATCAGTTTGCGGGACTGCAGTGAATGAATGTAGATGGTAACGTTTATTATGCGGGAGAAAAAAATCCATTTTTCAACTACTGAACTTGGGGGTGAGTTTATTATGCAAGTGCGTTCATTACGTGAGTAAATATGGCAATTTAATGTGTGATGTGACAGCCTTAATGAATAAAGTTAACAATACAGTTTTCAAGAACTAATCTGAGCTGACTGAGAATCTTTAGTATTCCTTTAATCTCATGGCACTCCATATGAAGTCCCATAAATCTAAGGAAAAAAAAAAGTCTGAAAGTACACCGTGATAGAGATAGCAAAACTTTACCATATGGTGTTTCGCCATTCTTCGTGCGTGCATTCAGATCAGCGCCAGCCTGTACCAGCATTTCCAACACGTCCGGCTGCAGTCAAAACGAAAAGACATCATACTGTGAATATTTTACGTGATTATTATGTAAACTTTTCTCAATATAAGTTGACAAGGTAAAGAAAAAACAGGGGTTCTTTGTTTTGAAGGAATACATAATTTTATAAAAAGCGATGACAGTAAGGCACCTGTAATCATCTCAGACAAGCTTTACATGAGGTAGAAATACATTGCTATGGCTAATGTAACATAGAAATGACAAATTTGCAAATCTGCTTATTTAATTTTAATGGCCAACTTTCGTGCAGTTTTTAGAAAAGTTGCAGTGCCCCTTTAAGCTTGACAACAGATACAGTCTCACACACGTGCCTGCACGTACATCTGCACCTAGCTCTACACAACGGTACTTGATTCACAACTGCGTTAATAAATCTGCCAAGTGCAAGCAACTGTCACTGCCTCCTTTGGCATAGTTTTTACTAATTTAGAGGCAAATAAATATCTTCCCTACATATTTTGCTTTGCGAAATTCTCCTCATTAACTTAAAGAGACACTGAAACACTTTTTAGAAAAAAACGAGATTACGGTGTCATATGTAATTTTATGTGGCGAACTCGAAAATCAGGTCAAAAATTTGCATAAACTAACTCAATTAACTTTATTTTGCCAAAAACAAGCAGCAGGCGCCACGGCCGCCATCGCGAGTTTCGCCACCGCTGCGACTGGTCGAAGCTCCACGACATCACTGTCAGGAAGGTGAGGGCAGCTGACTGCGCTCGCCGGCAGGCAAAGCCGTGTTTATCTGTTGAGGTGCTGCGCCATGCTCCCTACCGGGTCGCACAAATTGGGCGCCTTTTCGTTTCTAACCACAAACAACACTATCTGTTGAAATCGGGCAGTTGCTGTAAGTATGGCGAACTCTATGTGGCGAAACATAGAGGCAGTATCGGGCTCTGATGTGGTCAGCCTCACAGCTAGTACGCGCATGCTTCTGGTACAGTACTTCAGAGTCCAAAACTGCCTCGATGTTTCGCCCTGCAGAGCAAAAACCAGCTCTTCGCGTGCTCTACAAAGATGTGGCCGCGGCTGTACATCCGTACATGTTTGAGCCAGTCACCACTTTAAGGGCGACAACTGAAACGGCACAGAAAAGAGTCCCAGCCAGCCACCTTCACTCGTGTCGGAAACAGACTGGCACATGTAAAATGTATGCCAGTGCTTAATTTCAGTGTAGTAAACTATTACAAATGATACGTTTATCAGTGGCTATCAAATTCGATAAGAAACAGCAGCATCGGCACTCGCTTTTAGCCGCGTACCGGCATGGTCCGCGTTAAGCGCGGTCGGCGTACATAAACATCAGCTGTTCGCGGATTTCACAGCTCAGAGTGCAGCATTGTTGATGCATTTAGTATTGTACTTTGCAGCGGGAGAGGCACACGCAATGAGTCAGTATGCTACTGCAAGAAGAAAAAAAAGAGCCAGACGAGTGCCACTGTTGCCGCAGTGGTGATATGTGCTCTGGACTGTGCTAAATATTACACAAGAATAGTTTGGCTCATATATTGCAATTGTTTTTTTCTTTTATGATACCGTCACTTTTTCTAAATTCTGCACAGTACTACATTGATGATGCGTTAAAATGCAAACCGTGTATTAGCTGCGCTAGAACCACACGACTGTCGTGTAGAATAGCCGGTTTCGAATACGCATACTGATATCTTTGTGCACGTGTTTTCGCTATAGGTGCTCATGCATGCACTGCATGCAAATCGGGAAAGAAGAGGAGTGCTGCTGCAGCCTCGAAATTCGGCAGATTTGTGACCATCACAGCGCGCTTCATCTCGAAGATTTGAAGTATTTTCTTTCAACTGCAGCGGCCCATTTTACAGCCACCTTCTGATCCCGAAGAAACTTGTGAAAAGCGACCTCATCGCGACTCTAAGTGCTGCGGCAGCCATATGCCGCGCAGTAACTCGGCATCGCGAGTCCCCTCAATCTTGCAAAAACATAACTAGCGAATGTCTGATGGCGAAAATCTCTAATCAGGAGAACAGTGCATTAGCAAGAAATCCCTATGAACTGGCAGAACTGATGCTTCGCCAGGCAGCAGATCGCAGCAGAAACGAGGCACAACCGCGAAGTAAACAAGCTGAGCTGCCTGAGCGATGCAGGCGGCCCAACGCATACTCTCTATATTAGTCTCTATGGTTGCCCGCCGGGTGGCGGCTCGACCCTGAAGGTGACGTTACCTCCCCACGTCATCCCTCCCGTGCTCCGCCCCTGCGCGCGCGCGTGCCGGGGGGGGGGGGGGGGGGGCATGTTTATGTTCTTTTGGTCGAAGTTTGCTTGCTCATAGCGTCATAGTTTAGTCAAACCTCGTGTAAAAAACCTCCGTAGGCATGTTGAAAGAGGCCGCAAATGCCAAATTCGCAATAAATTCGCGAATTCAAAACCTTTTTTACGAAAAAAAAAAGGGGAATGGGGAGGCTGATTCACCAATGGCTGGTTTGTGTTGTTCAAAATAAGGCAAAAAGCAAAGTAACCTGGTACCAACAGAATCTTAGATGTCTGCCTGTGCTAAGCATAACTTATCTGGGCAAAGTCAATTATGATTTAGCTTCAATTTTACACCACTGAAACACTAGACAATACAATCAAACACAGAAACATCACACAATCAGCACAATATTTATTTTTCGAACTGGGCAGGTGGATCTTTCAATTGCTATCTTGAGCTATATATCCAAGGTCATACCATTATGAGAACTTAGCCTGAAGTTATTCTGGAGTGGGCCATTTCAAATCATTCTAGTATGTAATTACAACAGTAGAAAAAGAAAAGAAGTTGACAACAAGAAGCCTCACTCACGTGACCCCAGCAAGCAGCTGCATGGATAGGCTGCCACTGGTCATTATCGCACACATCGGTTGACACATGCTGGTCCAGAAGAAACTCTACCACAGACACGTACCCATTAGCTGCTGCAATGTGCAGCTGAAAACAGAAATGAGAATCATGTGTAAACATGTGCATGGGAACGCTTCACCTACAAGAAGCACACATTCCCACAGAAAATACAAGGCACCAACTAATGCCATTCAAAAAATGCATTGTGTACTTACAGGTGTGGCACCTTGTTCATCCCTGAATTCCAGATCACCGCCAGCATCACTTAGGCCCTTTAAGTCACTGAGCATCATTACTTCATTGGCTGCTCTGGTTTCATCAATCATTTCCTGGGTAATGCCTGGAGACCAGGAGGAAGGGAAGCGTTAGCACACTTTCTCAATCTATCAAATATTTATTTTTATTTTTTGTCAACATTATAATCTGCACTTCTGAAAGCAATGTGGCACAAGTAAAATTGTGCTACATGCCACAGGGTATATATTCATGAACTCTTTTAATGATGATATGAAACACATCATAAGTGAGATGAAAACAGCCAATATATCATCTTGACCCTCTAAAACAACTTGTCTTGTAAGTTATTATATTAGCCAGGTATGTAATCCAGACACATCACAGCTGGTTCAATGTCCCTAGGTTGGCCAGCTTGCTTTGACAGATAAGCTGCTCCGACATAACATGAAAAAGGTTATGGAGAATGTTCCACCTCTGCAGTGATATTCCTTGTGCATTTGTAATGCAGCAGAAAGAATTGCTCAAATCTTTGCCATGAAATTATAACAAGAGAGTCTGAGGGCACATTTTGAGCATGTTCAGTTTACACCTTCTCACTTTTAAATGACCCTATAAAATGTGTGAAATTTATGTAAGCAGTTAGGTGACAATTACAGTAAATTGTCTGCATTATAAGTTAAGCAAAATAAGGCATAATCAATTAAGGTAGCCTTAGAAAATGCTCCTTTAAAGTGATGTTTTTTCTCCTCGACCTTAGGCCGGAAAAAATTGTGGAGCTCACTCATACTTTCTTATGAACTAAAAGCCAAAGTTGGGCTAATTGGTGATTCATGCTTGGCATGTAAAAACAGCGCAAGAATAGAGACAAGGACTGAAAGAGAGACGATTGATTGATATGTGGGGTTCAACGTCCCAAAACCACCATATGATTATGAGAGACGCCGTAGAGGAGGGCTCCAGAAATATTGACCACCTGGGGTTTTTTGAGGTACGCCCAAGTCTGAGCACCTGGGCCTACAACATTTCCGCTTCCATCTGATATGCAGCCACTGCAGCAGGGATTCGATCCCGCAACCTGCGGGTTAGCAGCCGAGTACCTTAGCCACTAGACCACCGTGGCGGGGCTGAAGAAGAGATGACAGGTAATCTCTTCTGCAGCCCTTGTCTCTATTTTTGCACTGTTTTTACATGCCAAACTTACTCTATAAATATATTTTGAGCTTAGGGACTCACATGTACTCAGCCTCACCCCACATTTTCTTCAGCAGGAGTCACTCGGACTCACGCTCACGAAAATTTTCTTCGACCTCACTCATTCCAACTCAAACTCGCCAATATATTACTCACCCTGACTCACAGAATATTTCTCAACCGAACTCACTCATGCTCATGGCTCGATCTAAGTCCAAGTGAGCCAACTTGTGAGCCTAGAATCAGCTTTTTCTATTATGCTGTCAATGCTCTTTACCACCTATATCTTTCATAATCGGTGCTCTTCTTGGAGTCTTTCGATTGGTACTTTCAAATACGAGTTATGGGGGGATGCATACTAGCAAAGACATTTTTTCTTGAAAGAGATGACAACATAAGATACATTTTTCAAGCACTTCCCAAAATAGTTGGCGGGGGGTTGAGGGAGTACAAGGCATCCCCCTACGTAATTCATGCCTCTTATCAATAAATATTGAAATGGTGTATGAACAATATTGCTTTGAAGTACTTGTGAGTAAATGTGAGTATAAACACGAATCCAGGTAAGGCTCATAGTAATGCTGGAGATGAGTCGATAGGACCATGGGTCGGCAAACATAAACGAAACTCACTCAAACTCACTCAAGAAATATATCTTGTGCTTTGGACTCGCTCGAACTCAGACTCGCAAAATTTTCCTGAACCAAGCTTGCTCGGACTCACTAACAATTTCTTGAACCAGACTCACTCCAACTCAAACTCACCAAAATATTACTCACCTGGACTCACTCGAACTCATACTCACAGCTCGATCCTAGTCTGAGTGGGTCCAAGTGAGTCGACTCATGAGT
The DNA here is from genome assembly GCF_043290135.1 of Rhipicephalus microplus. Taxonomy (NCBI): domain Eukaryota; kingdom Metazoa; phylum Arthropoda; class Arachnida; order Ixodida; family Ixodidae; genus Rhipicephalus; species Rhipicephalus microplus. The sequence goes on along the minus strand of NC_134710.1, from coordinate 188,331,844 downwards.
GAGTTCGCCAACCTATGTCCTCAGCATATCCGCCAAGAGGTTGGGACTAAAGCACTATCAACCTCCTCCCGGAGTGTCATATGCACATTGTTTTTCAGATTCATCTCTGCATCACTAGACGCCACATCAAACACGGCTGCTCAAATTTTTTTGCACGACGGCTGCTGCAGCATCTGACAAAGCAGCTGATGCTAATGCCCCAACAGCCATGGCACCAGCCATACAATGGTACAACAGGCCCATGCATATCCCAAAATTTCAGTCTATCACACAAAAATAACAGAAAACAGCACACAACAGACCTGACTACTCATCCCCCACTTCCCACTTATACACGCAAAAGTATACATTCTCTGGAAAAAAAAAACAACTCGCAACACGCTTTACATGTCAATGGCATGAGCAGTCTGAACCACTCAAGAAGCAGCCAGCAGCAGAATGAAGATAGTAGAATACCTGTCAAGCATTGCACAAACTGTACATCTATGACATCAATAATACCGGTAGAAAGGGCGAAATGTTGCAAATATCCTTGAAAGCCACTGAACACAGTGTACTATTTCTATGTGATGAGCGGCTGCCATATGAAGTGAGCCCTGGCACCCGCTTAAAAACCACATAAAAATATTTTGATGTTTTTCATTAATACTTTGTCAGAGATACACACATAATACCTTTGAGGACTAATTATATTGGATTGTCTAAAATGTGTCATATTCATGCAGCCTAATTTAAAGGAGCATTTAAAGGGACAAAATAAAGCAATAATATGCTGTTTCGTGTGAGTAATTAAATATAATTAGCATGCAATAAAGCATGCAATTATTCCACAGCAAGTTATGTTTCATCTTTATAGGAAACGAATGAAATCATAAATCATACTCTCAAGATGTATGTAAAATTTATTTCTAGCTGTAATCATTTTGAACAAACAAAAAAAAATAATTTTGATGTAGGTCCTGAAACACGGCCGTCAAACATTGTAGGGCCTTCACCAATGTCATCAACTGCAGTTATATGCAGCCCAGTGAACTTGAGTAAAAATTCCTTGTCTACGCAGAAGATTCAATGCACAATGGTTCTTGCTCTTTCTTGGCCACTATTCTAAAGAACTCGCAAAAACACGTGGCATCCAGATAAGTGGACACAGTGCCTGAAGGAGATATGCAAAAGAATTGAACAACAAAAACATCTAGCGTTTGAAAATTTTGTCCCAGGGGTGCTTTCACTTCTAGAAAGTGAAGTCATAGGTAGAATGCATGAACGTTTCGAAACTAACAATTCCTTCATTGCTGCTTCCAACAAGAACATCAATAACGATGCCATGATTTGACAAATGTCAATCTGTATATTGCCACTCACAATTCTTGAAAAAACAAAAACATAAATATATAACACTATTCTATAAATCAAAAAAGAAAAAATAAACTATGATTTGCGTGAATTTAGTACTATACTTGGGGACAACTTTGTACTGGCGATGAAGGGAAAGCTACAGAGTTGGAGAATATAGTCCTACAATTGCGTCAGTGTTTTCCCCATTAAGGGGGGACACGGGTTTTAAAAGCCGAAAAATCGTCAAAAAGTTGATTTTTTGGAAATGGCAGTTTTGCTATTTCCATCCAATATTCTACCATTTCGCCAAGTTTTATGCAGTTTGAAACGATATCTTAGCCGTAATATCAATTTTAGCACCAGTGCCAGCTAAATATGAGCCAAGAATTTGGTAAATAAAGCGCCTTTTCCGTGACACGCGACGGCCGTCATATTTGTCCGACAGCCGCGAATCATATATCGTTTGAAAGCGCAGCCTCTCGTCTTGATTTTCGCGCCATTTTCGGCTCCGAGCGCGCGTTGGCTGTGAAGATATCCCGATTCAAAAAGAAGTCCCAACACGCGCAGTAATTGGCCAGTTACGGCACGTGACCCGCAGCGGGTCACGCCATTGGCCTGACAGGCATCGTCTGCATCACTCCGCGGCGACTGTGCGCACACCGTACGCGTCAACTGGTTTTCGCACGTGAGCAACGATGTCGACGCCGTCGCCGAAGTTCGCTACGAAGTACAAATTCGGAACAAAAAGGAAGAGGAAGACTCCGTACAACTTCCAGAAATGCGCTGCTGTGCCACCACCAGTTCCTGACCATGCGGAGAACGGCGTGCTTCCCGAGTCGAGCGGCGCCGATGCGGGCGTGTTAGGCCTAGTCCCCCAAAGCGCTCTTGACAACCGCCGCGGGTCTTCGTCGTCGTTTCGGCACGACACTGCAATGTTGCAGCCAGAAGATTTGCGGCGTATAGAGAGTGAAGCTCAAGAAAAACTTAATGTACTTGCTTCAACTCCTGCTACTGCCCGAAAATCTGACTTTTTGGATCGTGATGACGCTGCCACACAAGCTAGCAACGATCTCGCTACAAGTTTTTTCATCGCTAGTTACGACTCGATGAACGCGCTGCTGGCGTCTACCAGTTGCAAGTGTACAATTTGTGGTGGTAACCTCACGGTGCGAAAAGGTGAGCGGGATTTTGGCCTTGCTGTGAAGTTTGTTGCCGAATGTGCGATCTGCGGCGATAATGTGCAGGGATGGAGCTCGCCGCGCGTGAGCGGCAAAGCAAAGCTCAGGCCTTTTGTCATAAACATCCTTGCGGAGCGTGCAATGCAGAGCACCGGAAACGGGCAAACCGCAATGAACGACATTTTTGCGGCGATGAACATTTCGGAGAGAGGAATGCACAATAAAACATGGCAGGGACACTTGAAAACGAAACTCGTCCCCGCGGCAACCGATGGGGCAGAAAAGTTGATGGGGACATGTGCACAATTAGTGCGCGATTTGTACCGTGACCTAAATATAAACAGCCCGGACAACATCGCTATATCGTTCGATGGCACATGGATGACGCGCGGCCACTCGTCTCATATCGGCGTCGGCACCGTAATTGAGCTCTACACAGGATTTGTGCTCGATTATGTAGTGCTCAGCAATTTCTGTGCTGGGTGCGCACGGGCACCAAAAGAAGTTGACCCTGCCTACCAGGCTTGGAAGGAGGCACACGCATGCCAGAAAAACACGGACAAAAAAGCTGGGGAGATGGAGGTGGAAGCGGCACTGATCCTCTTCCAAAGATCGCTGCAGAAGCATAAGCTGCGGTACACGACCTTGTTGTCGGATGGTGACAGCCGCGCTTACCTTGCTCTTCAAGATGCGAAAGTCTATGGATACATACCCGTGGACAAGGAAGATTGTGTTAACCACATTCACAAGAGAATGGGCACAGCACTGCGAAATCTAGTTTCCAAGCAGAAGTCCTCTGGTACAGAGAGTCTCGGTGGGAAAGGAAAGCTGACTGGTGAGCTTATCACCAAGCTCAGCAGCTACTATGGCTGGGCCTTGAAATCGCACAAAGGTGATGTCAAGGCCATGCATAAAGCAGTCATGGCCACATACTACCACATCACCTCAAACGATGTCACTTCTAACCACACTCTCTGTCCAGAGGGCCCAGATTCATGGTGCCGCCAAAACGCAGCAAAGGCCAAAGGTGAGCCTGCTCCAAAACACCGCCACAATCTGCCACCCCATGTATGTGAGGCGCTTCTTCCAGTTTACAGACGTTTGTCTGATGAATCGCTTCTTCGGCGATGCCTAAGAGGGAAGACCCAAAATAACAACGAGTGTCTCCACTCAATTATTTGGGCACTGGCGCCGAAGGAGAAACATGCATCATTGTTTGCTGTGCAAGCTGCTGTGGCAGAGGCTGTAATGAAGTTCAATTCTGGGTATGAAAAAGCTTCTACAGCCATACTTCAAGAACTTCAGCTAAACCCTGGCCAACAGTTGACCAAGCGCATGAGTGAAAAAGATCGCCACCGTGCTGAAGCATGCGCACGCAAGCATGCTTCTGCAGAAAACTTGCAGCGTGTGCTACGAAAACAACACCGAAATGACTCTAAACAGACAGACTATGTTCCTGGAGGGTACTGATGCTAGGCCATTTGTGAACATTGTAAATAGTTTGTGATTTTCTGTATTAAATATGAGCCTATTTTGTTTTTTGACGTTTTCTCAGAATGTCATTTTCGATGTTTTTGAAACTTGCCAAAGCGATATCTTGGTCTTGAGGTCACATAGAGCCACAATTCTTGTGGTGGCATGTAGCTACATATGTCTCCTACACAAATGTAGGAACAGATTTTTCAATCTAGTCTTTCTAAATTTTTATTCTTGGTACTAATTTAATCGCTTGATAGAGATATCTGGAGATTAAACTTCAAATTGCTATAAAATTGGTAATACTTGTAATATTAAAAAAGTAATCCTACATTTGTGTTAATTACACTTCATAGTATCTAGCCATATGTCAATATTAATATTCTGGCCAATAATTGCCTTTCCATTGTTCTGATAAACAATATAGGATTAATTTTAATTATCTCTGCAACTGGCCAACCAATTTCAAAAGCAATTATATTTTTGAAATCAGCTTGAAAAACTCTGTCTGGGTTACAATTTTCATTGAATTTGGTCAAGAAATATAAAAAAAAAATTTAAAACCCTCTTCCCCCCTTAAAATCATAAAAACAACACTACTTCACTTTCTATGGATATAAGGAGACACAGCATCAACCAAAGAGATGTTCATACTATTTGTTCTACTTTACAGTTTGCGTTTTTGCATCTGTGAAATTATCGCATGTTTGATGTGCACCCCACGGTCAAAATGGCTTCTTCGTCTTCAGGTGAGCGCTAGTCACCATCCAGCTATTCCAACAACTCGCCGAATGAGCTAGTGATGAATTCCACTTCCAAATTGCTGTTTAAGCAGACAAAGTAAATGGTATGCGATGTTATTATTCAAACACGGCCGTCATTCGATACGCCGGCTGAACAAGACTACATAACAGAGGAGTACATGTGCAGTAGCTCCGCCCTCGTAACTTTCCCTTCATTCCCAAAAAAAGTTGTGCTCAAGTATAGTCAAAATTTGTTCAGGGGATGGTAAAGTGTAAAAACTCAAGGGAAACTTACCCCTTTTTGCCATCTCCGATTCAATGTAGTCTAGCGTTGGTTCATCTTCGCATATATCGTATGGCATGTTGCCGTCAGCATTAACAGCTAAGAGGTCAGCACCCCTGCAAAAAAATAATTCAAGCCCCACGATTTTTTTTCTCGATACTGAACAGCAGCAACAAACATCAGAACATCTTGCAAAGTAAAAAAGCACCCATAATGACTTTACTAACACTGATATCAGCTTTTTAAGAGTTTAACCACAGCAAGTATGTGTTTGTACACATAAAGGTGCATTACTTCAAAACATTAAAGGAAAAAGTAGTAACAATTACATCTAGTTATTGGGAAGTTCATTTGTTATAGACAGGCACTGCTCATAGCCAGGATTGATGTAACAGTGTAGTGGATGACTGAGCAAGCTGCAGCGAGCGTCAAAACGCCGCATTGTGCTTCACTTGCATGATCACCTTTTGGTTCACTACCAGGCTTGTACACATTATAGAAAATGAGCCACTACAACTACAATTACTTCCTTTCAAATGTAATTGCTTAGTTTTTTTTTTACTTTTTTATTTCAATAACCATCACAGAAAAGTAATTTAGCAATTACAGAAACATAATCAATAACTTCTGCATTATCTTCCACCAAACTTTTATTGCACAAACAAAATAACACAAGTTTACTCAAACTACAACATTCTACTGCAGCTTGCATGGTAGAAAGAAAGCTGGACGCTTGCGTGAACGTTAGGAGTATTACTGTGACATCTGTAATATATATAAGAAATGCGTGAGCGCATTTCTTTTTGGCAAGGCATCGTGTCATCTCCCCAATGTAGAGAGAGAGAGAGAGAAAAAGCGCAGCTTCGCGTAGCCACGCGTCCTCTATAGATTATTTTACCTAAGACATGGACCACACGTACAGGTTGCAACGCATCAGCAGCTTCGCGTAGCCACGCGTCCTCTATAGATTATTTTACCTAAGACATGGACCACACGTACCGGTTGCAACGCATCAGCACGTGTCTTTTTGGCGCAGTGCTGTGTCTTCTCCTTAATTTAGAGAAAGAGAGAGCACAGCTTCGTAGAGTTACTGCATATGTAGAGGTAGCATATACAGTAACTTTACAGCTTCGCATAGTCGTGCACCTTCTACAGACTATTTTACTTAAGACATGTGGGCACCACCATCTTGGGCTATTAAGTCGATTTTTCGTGTTTTTGTATAGCATGATGCAATATAATAAGGTCATGAAAGATCGTATGTATCAACCCAACTGTTTTAATGCGTATGCGTCTGCTACAACAGTGTCTGTTCAGTTGTTAAAAATGCAAAACACAAAGGTTAACAGCATAACTGGTGGCACTGAAACCACTCTGCATGTGAAATAGTCTATAACTATAGGAGGAGGGCACAACTACACTCTAGCGCAGCGCCGCGTCAAAAAAGTCACGCGCAACAGCAGTTACGCGTGGTTATGCCAGGCACACACTCTCTCCCTGCACCTATTTATTATGCATGGGACGCAATGACTCTGCTGACTGACAGAACATGTACAAAGAAAGAGATACGAAAATAAGAGCCGTATTTACTCGCATAATCCTCCCACTCGCATGATTCTCGCAGCCCCCACATCACCCACCAAAAATACAATTTCTTATTTTTCCTCGAGTAATTATCGCACCCCAGAAAACTGCCGTAATAATATCATCTGCTCATTCCAGCCACTGGATGGATGGATGGATGGATGTGGCTGTACCCTTTAGATCGGGCGGCGGCTAACACCACCTAGCCGTAATACTTAGTGAACTGACCATTACATTTATCTTTTTTTTTCCCTTTAAATAATGAAGTTGAGGATTCGTACTTCGCAGTGAAGGGTTTAATTTTCACTCGTGCCTTGACTTTAGCCACCAATCAGATAACCTTCTTCTAGTTAAGTCTACCCGCTTAAAGTCTATTTTGCCCTCGCTGTCCCTAAATCCCAGTGCTTTGAAAAACTCTGCGCCATCATCCTGAACTATAGGGTGAAGCCCTTTACAGAACATTATCAAGTGTTCGGCAGTTTCTTCTTCCTCTCCACACGCACTGCATACTGTGTCGACCCCTTCGTATTTGACCCGATATGTCTTGGTTCGCAGTACTCCCGTCCTGGCCTCAAACAGTAGAGAACTACCCCGAGTATTATCATAGATCCTTTCCTTGGCAATTTCCTGCTTAAAAGTTCGATAGATCTCTAGTGCGGACTTCTTAACCATGCCCATTCTTCACATGTCAGTCTCCGTTTCCTTCACTTTTTTCTTAACCGATAGTTCTTTTTGGTTTGGCCACCTGCTGTTTTCTAAGTATTTACCAGTCAACTTCCTGGTTCGCTTCCTCCATTTTGTATCGACATTCTTCATGTACAAGTAGCTGAAAACCTTCCTAGCCCAACGCTCTTCCCCCATTTCTCTCAATCGCTTCTCAAATTTTATCTTGCTGCTAGCTTCCCTGCCTTCAAATGATGTCCATCCCATATCACCTTGTACTCCCTGATTTGGTGTATTTCCGTGTGCTCCTAAAGCAAGCCTACCTATTCCACGTTGCTTAATTTCTAATCTTGCTTGAACTTCTGATCTCATGCACAAGACCGCATTGCTGAACGTCAGCCCAGGAACCATGACCCCTTTCCATATTCCTCTCACAACATCATACCTATTGTAATTCCACAGTGCCCTATTTTTCATGACTGCTGCATTCCTGTTACCTTTAGTCTTCACGTATATTTCGTGTTCCCTCAGATACTCGGTCCCATTGCTTATCCATACGCCCAGATATTTGTATTTATCTGTTATCTCTAGCGTGACCTCCTGTATTCTAAGCTCACTACCTTCGTTGTCATTGAAAATCATGACTGCTGATTTTTCCCTACTGAATCTAAAATCTAACCTATCTCCCTCATTACCGCAGATGTCCATCAATCCCTGCAAATCTTCCTTGTTGTTGGCCATTAGCACTATATCATCTGTGTACATTAATGCTGGTAGTGCCTGATCAATAAGTTTTCCTTGTTTGACTAAAGAGAGGTTGAAGCCCAGTCCACTTCCCTCTAATTTTGCCTCTAATCCTTGTAGGTACATCATGAATAATAAGGGTGACAGGGGGCACCCCTGCCTAAGCCCCCGTTTTACCTCTGCAGGCTTGGATACCTGTTTTTCCCACTTTATAACTACCTTGTTACCTTTATAGACACCCTTTAAAAGATTAGTGACTACATGCTCCACGCCTAGTGTGTCCAGTATTCCCCACAATTCCTCTTGAACCACGCTATCGTACGCTCCCTTGATATCCAAAAATGCTAGCCACAGGGGCCTGTGTTCTTTTTCTGCTATTTCGATGCACTGCGTCAGTGAGAACAGATTGTCTTCCAACCTCCTGTGTTTCCGAAACCCATTCTGCAGTTCCCCCAACACCCCCTCATCCTCTATCCACGCCTGCAGTCTTTCCTTTATAATCTGCATCGCCAGCCTGTAGACCACTGATGTCACTGTTATAGGACGGTAGTTGTTTATGTCAGCTTTGTCCCCCTTTCCTTTATAGATCATGCTCATCCTGCTAAGTTTCCATCCATCGGGAACTTCACCATCGATTATTATTTTGCTCACTGCATCTCTCAAAGCCTGCTTAGACTTCGGACCTAATATCTTTATCAGCATAATTGGAATGCCATCTGGGTCTGTTGATGTACCACTAGGAACCCTCTTCTCAGCCCTTTCTCACTCTCGTTGTGAAAATGGAGCCATTGCGCCACTTGATTCGTCTTTGTCTATTGTGGTGCATAAAGTACTTCTTTGTTGAAATTTTTTTCTGTCACCCTTGTTCTTATATATTCAATAGCTTCGTCCCCTTCTAGCCTAGCACCTTGGGCTGTAGTTATAAAGTTCTGCTCTAGGCTCGTCTCATTTCTTAGGGAGTTTAGATGGTTCCAAAATTTCGCAGCTGCTGTGGGAAAACCACGCTTCGGAGTTTAAAGGCACCAACTGAAGGAGACGCAAACGCCAGCATCCATGGTAAAAGAGCGTGTTTTATTTCGGCTGGTCTCTTCCTCTTCCTCGTCGTTCTCCGTCTCTTGGTGCGCGCGCTATTCGCGCGGGAGGTTCAAACAATTTCCAACATCCTCCGCGCCCGAAAGTTCAATCGCCCAGCTCCAACGGGCATAAAAGTTGTACTGGCCTCGTAACTTCCGTACCTCCTGCCAAGACAATCTTGCAGGCTCTAACGTGATTATCACTTGATAAGTACACGTCAGTAACTCTACCAACTTTCCAAAAAGTTATGGGCACCTTGTCTTCCTTAATGACGACTACATCGTTAACCTTAAGCTGGTTGCAAGGCTGTACTCGCCTAATGTGTGCACTCCTCAAGCACAAGAGGTAGTCTTTATACCAACGCTTCCAAAAATCAGCCACTATTTGCTGCCTGTACTTCCAATGCTTTAAAGTATCGGAGCGAGTTCCCGACGTTTCAGCAGTATTAGCACTAGGCAGTGTAGTAGACTTCCTACCGGTTAGAAAGTGCGAAGGTGTAAGTACAGCTGGATCGGTAGCGTCAGCGGAGAGGTACGTTAATGGCCTAGAATTCACTACATTTTCTACTTCGGCAAGAATGGTCACAAGCTGCTCGAAATCAAAGCAACCTTTCCCTAGAATTTTCCGTAGGCAGCTTTTAACAGTGCGAATCATCCTCTCCCAAAAATCCACCCCACCAAGGACTACGTTCTGCAATGAATTTCCAGGTAATGTGGTTATTAGAGCAAAAGTCCTGTACTTGGAAGTCTCTCAAAGCTCTGTACATCACTTTTAAGTCGCGACTGGCAGCATGAAAAGCTAGAGCATTGTCGGAATAAATAACACTAGGCAAGCCGCGTCGCGACACAACCCGACGGAAAGCCATTAAAAATGACCCCGCCGTCATATCGGAGCACAACTCCAAATGGATCGCCCGAACGACGGCACACGTAAAAATAACGATATAGGCCTTCACGGGACTGGTTCCTTTCACAAAAACGGGACCAGCAAAGTCAACACCCACAACTTGAAAAGGGTGTGATCTCTTAACCCTGTCGGTCGGCAGTGGTGCGGTAGGGGCTGTTGCAGGTTGGAGCTTGAATCTAGCACACACTTTGCACCTAGAGAGCACTTTTTTCACACACTGGCGGCCCTTAATCACCCAAAAACACTCGCGTAGCTCTGAAAGGGTATCGTTTACACCACTGTGCAGCAGGCGCCGGTGCGTGCGGTCGATGATGAGGTATGTGCAGCGGTGGTCAGCTGGTAGTAGAATCGGGCACCTCACGTATTCTGATGTTTTTACGTTGTCAAGCCGGGTCTTGATTCTTAAAATCCCATCATTGTCCAGGAATGGATGCAGATTACGAATTCGGGATGCCTTAGCTAATGGTTGGTTTTTTAACAATGAGGCGAGTTCTATACTAAAGGCTTCCGCTTGTGCATTCTTCATCCATGTAAACTCGCCTTCTTTTATCTCAGGGGCAGTGAGTGGGCCCATCAGACGACGACTGGTGTGCACTCGACAATTGTGAATAAATCTTCGAATCCAAGCTGTGATTCTAACAACTCGTATCCAGCTGCTGTACTTGTCGAGCTCGAAAAGTGGCTCTGCTTGCGAGCATTGACAAGCCAAAACTGTTGTGTCTTCGTCGTTTGATCTACATAGTTCATCCGTTGACTCATGAGGACCAGCTTCACTTGCCGGCCACGTTTCTTGGGTACCAGATAGCCAGTCAGGCCCATGCCACCATAAATCGCTAGTACAAAGGTGATGCGCTGATATCCCTCTTGTAACTAAGTCGGCTGGGTTTGTCTTTCCAGAGCAATGTCTCCAGCGACTCGGGTCTGTGAGCCCTTGGATCTCAATTACCCTGTTACAAACGAAGGGCTTCCACTTGGTGGCTGTAGACTTGATCCAACTCAAGCAAACTTGGGAGTCGGTCCAGCAGAAGTATTCTATATTTGTGTGTGGCAAAGTATCCACAAGTAGCTTAAGAAGTCGAGCTCCAAGAACCGCAGCGACGAGTTCCAGGCGTGGTAAAGTGAGACCCTTGATTGGAGCGACCCGAGACTTAGCGAGCAGCTGCTGGAGTCGAACCGCTCCGGTACTGTCTTCCACTCGTATGTATGCCACTACTCCGTAGGCACACGGGCTAGCGTCCGTGAATATATGCAGCTGGTGAGTGCTTTTATCAGGGCTGCTGTTGTCTAGTTGATACCTCTTGGTTCTAAAGTCTTTGAGGTCTTGAAGTTCGACAGTCCACTTGTCCCACTCGATCTTCAATGTCTCGGGGAGAACGCTTTCCCAATCGAGTCCTTGCATCCATATCTTCTGAAAAAGTATTTTAACTCGAATGGTGAACGGTGCTAGCAGTCCCAAGGGGTCGAAAATTCGTGATGAAGCCTGAAGCACAGTTCGCTTGGTACAAAGTCCCGCTTTTAAGACTTTCGTCACAGAGTCAATTTTCACCGAAATGGTGTCGTCGGTGTAGTTCCAGGATAGCCCAAGAACCTTAGATTGTGTGACCTGCTCAGCTGACGTCTCTCCTGCTTGCTTGAGCTTCTCTCTTAACAGGTCGCAGTTTGTTGACCACTTCTGCATTTTCATTCCGGCCAGCTCCATTATGGCCTTCGTCTCTTCGTAGAGTTGTAGCGCTTCTTTTGTCGTTGAAGCTCCGAAAACTAGGTCATCGACGTAGAAGCTTGCCTTCAGTTTTGCGGCCGTTACTTGGTAAATTTGTTCAACGTGATCGAAATGGTATTTCAACGTTGCAGATAATAGGAAAGGGCTTGCGGAGGTGCCGAATGGAACTCTGGTCATTCGCATTTCTTGTATTTTTGGCAGTGGTCTGCCTGACATTGGTAGCCCTTCAAACCACAAGAAACGAAGAGCATCTCTGTCTTCTTCTCGAATGCTGATTTGTAGAAACGCCTTCTGCACGTCTGCTGTAATTCCGATGGCGAAAAGGCGAAACCGGATCAAAACCTTGAAAAGGTCAGCATTCAGATTAGGACCTTTTTCGAGTTGTTCGTTGAGAGAACAAGCTCCTGATGCATGCGATGATGCGTCGAAGACTACGCGAAGTCTCGTCGTCGTAGATGTTTCGCGGATTACCTCTCGATGCGGCATGTAGTATAGGTGCTGTGTACAATAAGGGGCATCTTCAACTTTTTCAGCATGACCGTCCACCTCATACTGCCTGATAGCCTTATCGTAGGCTCTCATGGCTTCGTCGTTTGGTGACAGCCGCTTGACGAGTCCATGGAGCCTCGAAAGGGCTACTTTGCGATTGTCGGCCATGTCGACGAGAGGTGATTTCCATGGCAACGCAACTTCAAAGCGTCCTTTCCGAAGCCTGGTAGTGTTGTTGAATTCTTCCAAAATATCTGCGTTGCACTGAGACGTCGGCGTGTCGGCAATTCCGATAGCATCGAGGTCCCAAAATCTTTGTAATGGGAAGGCGATCTGGTCGTCTTCGTGGGAACCTGTTCGAAGAACACATACTTGGGTGCTTGCTTTGTTACTCGTGCTTCCACCACCAGATAAGGGGCCTTGGAGAGTCCAGCCCATCTTTGTGTTAATGGCGAGTAAGGCAGGGTTTTCTTCATCCCACCTCACTTCACTCGTGTTGGGCATCAACTTCCAAAGCTGGTCCGATCCAATGAGGACACTCACACCTGGCTCACAATCTACACTCGGGTAAACGACTGCGTCAGCCAGATGTTTCCCCTCCGCTGCGATGGCTTGAAGAAGACGACTCTGCCTTGGTGCTTCAATCATCTCCTCGCAAATAAAGGGCACCACTATGGCCTCAATGTCAATGGTTAGGTCGTCGTGCTGACTGCGGAGCGTGATCTTGACCATTTTGAATCGTCGGGTTGGGTCGCTCGCTCTACCAAACGCACTGATGGCGAGTTCGGTCTCGGCAACAGCAGGTAGACTTAGCTTGGAAGCGACGCTCTCAGTGACGAACGTTCGCTGGCTTCCGTTGTCGAGAACACCGCGTATATAGCAACAATGAGATGAAGTCGTTACCCAAGCTCGAAAAGTCTGGAGAAGAACATCATTGATGAGTCGGGGAACTGAAGCTCTCTGAGTGGAAACTTGCACCGTAGCATTCGGTTTCTTCTGAGCATTAGTCACTGATGGTGTTTCAGAACTACTAGCATTGCACATCGAGGAGGCGTGTCTGCGCTTGCATGCTTGGCAGTGCACTCTCCGCCGGCAATTGCGGACCAGATGTCCTTTTGACGTGCACCGGAAGCATCGACCGTCTGTTACAAGTTTGTTGCGCTTCTCGGCCAGAGTCATGTCACTCGTGCAGTCCTCTGTCTTGTGATCGGTAGCAGCGCAGAAAAAACAGGACGAGGGGGAAGATAGTGTCTTGTTTTGAAGAACGGATGCTGTAGGAGTCGCGGACTGCTTCTTGAATGATCTATTTAATACAGGTACGCTGTTGTTCGATGTCGTTGGCAAATTGTTCACTAAAGAACTCTTTTCTCGACATTCAACTTCGATGCGGAGAAATTTCATCAGCTGCTCAAGTTCCTGATCAGATGAAGCCTGGCTCGTTTCCGTCGTGTTCTCCATACTTTCTTTTTTGAAGTATTCTACGACAATGTCAGCTGGTATGACTTTGAGCAGAACTTCATTCAGCATAGCCGCGTAGGATGACTCCGTGATTCCAAGACTACGCAGTCCCCTCCTGTTTAGTTGAACTGTGTCGAAAAGCTTGCGCAGAGCAGTGACATCACTCGCTAATTTCACTGGTTTGAGCGTGCGCAAATTTCCTAAGTACTTCTGCTCAATGACTTTCTTGTTTCCAAACCGACGTTTCAAAATTTCCAGCGCGTCATCGTAACAAGAATCTGTCACCTGAATACCGGCGACGGCCTGAGCTGCAGGTCCATCTAGAAGTGAGGCCAAGTAGTGAAACCGGTCTGTGTTGGACAGCCTTGGGTTCTCGTGCACGGAGTGCAGGAACATATCCCAAAAGGGTTGCCACTTGATCACGTTTCCATCGAAACGAAGAAGCTCCAGCTTGGGAAGTCGTGCGCCGAACTCACGTTGTGGAAGTCGTTCATGCTCGCTCGGTGCACCCTCACAGGTCCTTGCGCCCATGGCTGGAGTTGTAGACGACGCCGGCGTAGCAGAAGTCTTCAGAACTTCAATGTGGTGCTCGAGCAACGCCAGAGTACTGTTAGCGGCGTCATCGTATTGCATGACCACCTCATAGTCGTCTGCCGCCAGGTCGTCAGTGATCAGGGTTTCAACCTCGTTGTTCAAGGCTTTAAGTTCCACGTTGCTGGCGCGTAGGCGGCCGTGCAGCATTCGAAGTCCAGAAAGCTCGAACTCATTGGACTGGAGCACCTGGTTGACCTCGTTGATGATTCTCGTGTTCATCGATCGCCGCGAGGCCCGCTTGCTCTTCGCTCGCTCCATGTCGGTCTAGCTCGCAGCGCAGCTCACCCACACCAGGAATGAAAGGCTCGGGTCGTTGTAGGCTTGATTCCCGGGTCGTCGGCACCAAAATCGATGTGGGAAAACCACGCTTCGGAGTTTAAAGGCACCAACTGAAGGAGACGCAAACGCCAGCATCCATGGTAAAAGAGCGTGTTTTATTTCGGCTGGTCTCTTCCTCTTCCTCGTCGTTCTCCGTCTCTTGGTGCGCGCGCTATTCGCGCGGGAGGTTCAAACAATTTCCAACAGCTGCCTTTCTATCTTTTTTATGTACTTCTGCCAGCCACTGAGCTCCCTTCCTTCTAATCTTTTCATTGATCAGAAGGGATGCATCCCTTCTACAGCTTAGAAAGGTTGCCCATTTTCTTTCCACATCATCTGTCGGTTCACCCCGCTGCTTAGCATGTCTGTGTTCCCTAGAGGCTTCCTGGCGTTTTGCTATGGCTCTCTTAACTTCCTCATCCCACCAACTTTTGGGTTTGTGTCTTTTTCCGGGGTGACTTGTCACGCGTCTTAGCAAGCTCTATCTCAAAGAGTCTAATTAGATTCGTGTATATCCATACTGTCTTATTATCCTCCGTGATTACTTTCTCAATTTGTTTAGTGGCTATTTCAATTTGCCTTTCTGGATAAAAATTTTCCTGTAGTTGCTCATCTTGTCTCCTTCCCACTTTCACTGCTCTTCCAAAACTTAGCTTGATACGTTTGTGATCGCTACCCAGACTTCTGGAGCCACCTTCATCTATGTGCATTTCCCTGAGCTTATCATACATCCTATGTGACATCAGTGCATAATCTATCGTCGACTGAAGCCTTCCTACCTCTCATGTTATTTGCCCTTCACACTTCTCGGTACTGTTGCAAACGATCAAATCAAGCCTTTCACACATAACCATGATCATTTTGCCTGTCGGGTCGGTATACCCATCTATATCTTCTATGTGCGCATTCATGTCTCCTAGTATAATTATCTCGCACTCTCTTCCTAACTCCTGAATGTCCTTTGATATACACTCTACCATTGCCTGGTTTTCCTCTCTGGCCTTTGCTCCCGTCCACAAGTACACGAAACCAAGGAGTGTCATTTGACCTGCCACTTTCCCTTTTAGCCATAAATGTTCCTTGCACTCCTGCTTGACCCTTTGCCAGTCTGTACTTTTATGAATGAATGCCCCAATACCACCCCCCTTTCTGCTGCCTTCTGTTCTATTACAATACTCCCACGCGTAGTCCCACGCGTAGTCCACTGATGATGATAGCGTGCGCCATCTGGTGCCATCTTTTAAGCATCAAGCGTACTATTATTGCATGGAGATTCAATCCAATCTAAGCCAAGCCAAAGTGGCAAACACTAAACAATGGCAACATGGCCGCCGGTAGGCCCTTCGGAGTCTACGAGTTATGTATTCACTATTGGTGATGGTAGCTGAAAGTCACCGAGACGCATTGGGCCTGTCGTGTGCCTAAAACTAGGATTGATAGTAAACTTTATTTCTTCAGAAGGAAACTGCGGACAATTCTGTCAAATAGCTATCAGCCCAATACTGATGTCTTACGCTTACCTTTTGAGGGCTCCTGTTGAGCGACGAACGCTACCGCTAAGCCCGCAACGCCCACAAGCTTTGCGTATGGTATTCTAATTCTCGACTATTTGCTTGCACTTTTTGTATCTCAAATCTTGCCTTGTGTTGAACCTGTGCTTTTATTGTTGAGGTAAGTTTTAATTAGTGCTTCTCAAAGCTTGCTGTTGCTGGTGTGAGAATCCCGATTTGCGGCCACTTCGGTTTCTGTTTCGCTCTGTACGTTTTCATGGAAAGTTTTCCCCACATAATTCTTGCACTCCCCAACTTTGCAATGGTTTTCCGCCAAAAAAAATGCGAGGATTATGCGAGTAAATACGGCATATAAAAAAAGAGAAAGTCAGACATGAAAAGAAAAAAAACAGATAAGATAAAAAAAGGGGGAATATAAAGAGATAGAAAGAAATAGCCAGGGAGAAATAGAAATAAAAATATTAGAGGAACATAATGTAAAACCATGCAACACTAGTCACATGACATGTTCCAACCAAAATCATGCAACAATAGTCAACTGCCATGTTTCGGCCAAAATTACATTACACTAAGCAAGTGACATGTACCTCCCCCCCCCCCCCCCCAACACGCACGTCGTTTTAGCAAGGAAGTGACACAAGGCTGGGAGGACCGCCTCTTTCTCAGGACACTCGCTCATCTGTTGCTTTCTCTCAGCCTTGCACCACTAGTACAAGCTAGCTTCGCTGATACCTGGGTCTTCGGGCTAATATAGAACGGTGTTGCCCCAATTTTAATGTGATAGTGTTAAATAGCACGTTTCACCATAAGCGAAAATTCGAGGTAGATGCAGTAAACTATTGGAGCTGTAGGGTGTTAGTACTTTGGCTTTCCTTCCGGCACACTGTAGGTCTCCACCAAAACAGAAGGAAAGCTAGCGATTGAGCGAGTCAGTGAGTGAGTGAGTGAGTGAGAGCAGACATTGCTATCCCTTTCAACTCTTAAAAGCAAAGTGTAAGGGTCCTCAATTCTTATTATATATATATATCTTTTGGGCTTGTTAAAGTACTGCGAAAGCGTCCGAATTTTCAAGCGCTGCGTTGAACCTTCACCTCATCCTGAAGTAAGACCCTGTGCACACTTATGCTGCTAATAATGTAGTTTGCCTGTATTCAATACACAAACAACATCCGTTCTATATCAACAAGTCACCTTCTTTGGCAGTACTTCATGGGAATCCACAGAGCACAACAAGTCATGTGGCCAGCGATTCGTTCAAAAAACAAGGCAAGCATCACCACACACAGGCAGCAGATACAGCAGCCTACCTAGAGATGAGGTAGCGCACGAGATGAATATGACCACAGGTGGCAGCTGCATGTAGGGGTGTCCACTGCTCGCTGTCCTTTGCGTTCACATTAGCATCAAAGTCGATAAGCAGCTTCATCATTTCCTCACTGTCGTCAATGCAGCACTGCACAAAAGTGGTTACCCAATGACATATCAATAAAAAAAGAAGAGGAGAAAAAGAAAAAAAAACACAATAGCAAATTTATTATAGAATACATGCATGAACTGAATTAAGTAGAGAGCGAAGATCAGGATAATAGTTCGACAGTCTGATTCCAAAGTTTCTGTTGTATGGATAAAAAGATTACAGATAAAATCATTGACTTCTCATTTTTTCAATGGCATTGAAAGCTGCACTGCCGCAGCATATCCAAGTATCTCTTACAAAAATGGGGGTTTGACCTTTCTGTAACCCCCGAGTCACCTGTCAGTCACCCCAGTAACCTTCCTGAAGACTTGACCTTTCTGTAGACCTTGTCTAGAAATTTTCTGCCGACACCGAGCAGACGGCAAGCAGACTTTAATGCTACTGTGCATCCAAAGGGTGTGGGCGTGGATGTATACAACATATATGTATATACCTATATATTTTGGACCACAAGACATTTGATGACGATGTATAAATGGGTTTCACCTTTCAGTCACGCCCAAACAGACCAATCTGTAAAGCAGATTTTCTACAGACAATAAGCATACAGCAAGCAGACTTCTCTTTTAGTGTGGGCCCTGTGAGTGCAAGTGTGATGTATATATTATATACGTATATATCTATACATTCTGGGTTATGAAATTTTCTATGACAGTAACTAAATGGGCTTCACCCATCAATCACCCTAGTCTGCAGAAAGGCTGCAGCAAAAGCTGGAGCAGGAAAAGCAAAATGGGTGTACCAATTGCCTACTCGAAGATGACAGCGGGTGACAAAGAGTTTGTCACTTGTCTTCATATCTTCCACATCCCTGGTGACTAATGGTCTGTAGAATTTCTGCAGGTAAACTGGAAGTTTTTTTGTAAGAAATTTGTTCTTGTTCATTTTTTCAAATTTGCGTTCATCAGACTCTCTAAAGCTCCCAAGTTTGCAGCCAACAATTCCCACTTTCATAAGTGCGTGTGTGTGCACATGCATGCACACATGCATGCTGGCACACACACACACACACAAACGAACAAGCTGGCTTCAGAAAAGGATACTCTACAATGAATTATAGACATGTGGCTAATAAACTCATTCAGATATCTGAGTAGCGTCACCCACATATACGTATATACAAACTTAAGGCGGGTCAAGCTCAAACTTGCAGTGATGCGATAAGCAAAGTGGCAGCCCCTTCAGCAACGCTTGTCATGCCATGCTGGAAGGCATTGTGCAGGCACACCCACCACGTGTTGTAGAGGAGCGAAAGTCAAGTTTCGCTGTGCAAGCAGGGGTTATGTAATAAATACTTTGTATTCACGCAACTGCTAAGCAATGCTGAATGAAATTGTTGCCTCAATTGGACTTCTGTGTTGGACTTGCCAATGACTTGCGAATGAGCTGCCAACAGTGACCGCCTTCAGAAGTGTGTGCGTTGAAAAGGTGGTAATGGTTCGAAGGGGGTCTCTGCTGGCAACACTTGTCAGTGAAAAAAAGAACATGCCACTCTTACTCTCCCATTTTCACCCCAGTAATTGCAGTCACCATGTTTAAGTAAAACCAGATTTTACGTTTATGTGATGCGAACGAGAATAAGGTAGCCTGCATCACAACTGGCGCACCTTCCAGATGACAAGCAGCCCTACACCCTTTGGATCATGTCACCGGCGAAGGTAGAGTTACCAAGCATTATGATAAGGGAATCTGTAGAAGCTTAGCGCGGTTTTCAAATAACCTTTTGACATTAACGTGTGGCCTGGGACTCAAATCGTGCAGGGATAGCGACATGTAGCAAGCGGAGCGCGTCAGCCGTCGCAGAGAATCTACCATACTTCTCTGGGTGAAATCCAGCATGCAAGTGGGTGCTGAAACTGTATGCACAGTAGTTGATGCAACTCCGTAATATTCCCTCTGAATGCACTAAACTGCCTCCAGGGGTGCAAGCCAAAATAGAATTTGGAGCAATTTCAGGAGCAGTAAAATGTTACTGCTGGAGCACTAAAATCCAAATTTGGAAGAGGATACAGCAAAAAAAAAACATCCATTTTTTCATCATGAAAGATCAAACTTGGAGCAGTATTAAAAGCCCTACATTTAGGAAGAAATATGTACAAACCTTTCAACATGACCTAAATTGTGCAGAGCGAATATGACCACTGCTATTTTAATAAAAGTAGTAGTTTTAAACCACCCCACTGTTTAAGCAATGATCCTTAGATGGACTCTGCAAGTTCAAATGTGGTTCTGCCATGCTGGATACCCTGAAATTAAGAAGGTTTGTCAAACTGAGGAGTACGAGTGGCGAAAAAAAAAAATATGTCGCAGTTTTTTTTTTTTAGGGCTGCAGAAATGTCATACACTGCTCTAAATTATTGCCAATAAGCCAGTAATCTTTTTTATACGTCAGCGATCATACTAGTACTCACAATCATGCATTGTGTACACGCATGAGTAATAAAAAAAAATGTTCTGTGTCCAGTGACTATAATGCTGAAAGCCCCCTTCAAATCTGACTATGCTTTTCTGCAGGGCATTGGTGTATTGCGGCTAAAAGTACAACTTGAAACAAGGCCAAGAAATTTTCAAACCCTCCCCCCCCCCCCCCCCCCCCCTTTTTTTTTTCATTCACGATGGGGTTGGGTTTAAGGCACAAGTTCTCGGCTCGCTTACAAGGTGCGTCCGGCCTGATAAAGTAACAACGGTACGTGCCCATTGGCCCGGCAACAGCAACGGTTATATCGAGGGGACGACGCAGTTCCAAGACAAATATGTTTTATGTGCCGCTTCTATGAAAACCAATGTGGTCGCCGGCAACATCCCAGCACGTCGAGTTTGCTCGCGTGCGGAAAACGCGGCACACGCTTCCAGCTTTTGTTCCCCCCTATACAGGAAGTCCCAATTATCATGCAGCAAGATTTAAAATAAAACAGGAATGGCGTTACGCGAAGCAAAGCTGGTACATATTGTTCCCAGTGTACTGCTAGATGCTACTAGTTATTTCGTTATTGACAATTAATTAATTAGTCATAATGATATTCATTACTAAAAAAAGTACTTGCCTAAAGGCCTAACAGCATTGCGTGCAATTTTCAAGCACTAGCGACGCATGACAGCAACAAACTCGTTCCGTTGCCGTCACATCGCGACGGCTGCAACCAAATGTCGGCGACAAAGTGTCATCGTTGCTATATTGAAAACTATCGCGTGCATGTTCATAAATTTCGGAAATGATGTTGTTTGAGGTATAGCGCATCCAGGACGGGAGAGAGAAGAAGACACAGCACACATACACAGCGCTAACTTTCAACAATGCGGCTTAATCCGAGAAACAGCAATACTTATGCCAAAACATGGCGTATCACAACCACGTGCTAGAACTAGAAATTGTTATCTACTGCAACTCATGCGACATCCAAATAATGCAATTCTTAAAATGATAATAATACCGATGGCTTGCTTATACATGCGTCCCCAAACTTGGCAATGAATTTCGCTTTGAACCAACAAGCCCACCGTGCAACCTTATTCGGAAATGAGTTTGAAGTAGGTAGATGAGAACTTGCAATTTATTACTGTCGTGTGTGGCTGAGGAAACCGTAAAAGCATTCCATGATCTTTTTTCTCAATCTTTGACGTAACCACGACAGATTGCCCAGATGCGTAAGCGATGACGGCTACGACGCTTTTCGCATGACGATTTCACATTACAGCAAGCTATCATCATTGTCACAAAACACCACCGAAACATCAAAAACACCACGTCGATAATAAGATTTACTACAAAATACGGCCGCTGTCTCTCTCCGCGTGAGATGCGAATGTAAAGAACGTGGTCGTTACCTTCCATTTTTTTAAACACGAGCAGATAACTAGCATTGAGAGGAAACTGCAACCGAACGAAGGACCAGGGGTATACTGCCATGTAGCCGGAAATCGTCACTCTGGTTTCCAGGAGATTTATAGTTTTCCAAAAACACATGGCCCGTAACGGGCAATGGCTACAAATGAACCTCTGCGACAGCAAATCCTGTTGCTCGTCACTGCCGCTACAAAATCGCGTGCATGCGGTTGGGCCTTAATTACCAAAATGTCAAAGATGCAGATGTGCGCATGTTGAAACGGCATCTGCCTGTGCTACTTTCAACAAGGTACTCATTTTTTCCTCTTAATAAAGAAAGCCCACGAAATACAAAAATAACATGTGACTAGACGGCTGCTCGCATCAGAAAGAAGTGCCCTCAAACAAGCTCGCTTTGAGATAGCCAGAATCAAGCAATGATGGAAATGTGGAACGAAAAAAAAAATACGGTTCACGCTATCTGCCACTTCCCATCCGAACAAACATGCCGTCTTGATCTTAAGACAGTCAGGCTGTGATCGCTCTAATCAGAACAGTGACCCAGCCACGTTATAATGAGAACAGCTGACCGTGAGATATGAATGGTGATAGCGACGTACAATCAAGCGGAAGGAATTCCTGCAAAGATGCGACACATGCTGTTGGCACTCAACCTGTACCCTTGCCAATGTGCAAAACGCTGTCTCTGGCAACGGAAAAGAGGCAAAATGATTGTGCCCAGTAAGGTTTTTTTTTTTTAGGGCGCTGCTTTTTTTTGCAGGTGGAAGCGCAGTCAAGTGTTATTTTTCATATTTCGCAAGCTTTCTTAATTCACACAGATACATGAGAACGCAATTAATTTGGAAGTAGCACAGACAGATGCTGCTTCAACATGTGAATCACATCTGCCTCATTCACAATTTCATAATTAGGCAGGTACTTTTTGAGTTACAAGTACAATTAAAGTACATTAGTTATTAGTCGTTCACAAAAAGAAAACAGTAGCGGCTACTTTAGTATAGTACTGCCCTTCGACTTCACAACAAGCCAGAGGTGCGTTGGGGGCAGACCACTTGGACAGTCGATGCACCTGGCATCGCACAAAATGAAACATTCGGTGTTTCTCATTTAATACTGTACTGTCATTTCCATTAAATAAATAATGCGTACTTCCAAGAGAAAAACAAGCATGCTTGTTTTCAAATGTTGTAAAAAATAATTATTGAAATCTTGATGCCAATTCTGGAACGCAATGGCAGAGCAATGCATACCCCGATGGTTAAATTTGCCCAGGTTTCACTTTTAACGCCTCCTCACGAAAACTTTTGCGATAAAGTTTGCGTACAAATAAATGAAGCAAGTTTCAATTAAAAATAACCTCATATCACTTTGTTTTACACTCTGAAAAGAATCGTCGCAAATCTCAAGAACGTCATCCATCCAAAGCGGATCCGAAGCCTGTACTTGCCATAATTCTCATGGGGGTACAAGCGCCGCTGAAGGAGCCCACGCAGACACCAGCGCCAGATTCCCTTCAAGGTATTCTTGTATGAAAATCTATGGGACGCCCTGTATAGAGGCTGGACATATTTGCTAAAATGCCATAGCCATGTTTGCTAATGCATGTTTCCCGCGATGCGTTATTGACTATGCCGATTCGTATCCGCTGTGGTCAGCGGACTGACAGGCACGTGTCGTTGTTACTTTAGTAGGTCGATCACGTATCGCGAGGCCCCTGGCCTAATGAGTTATCTTACACCGTTGTTTAGTGTTAGCATCTGCGCGCTTGGTCTTATTGATACCGTAAACTGCAGGTGGTCTCTATTTCTCGCTCAAGTTAGCGCAACTAAGAAACTTGTGAGGCAGGACAGACCTCATGACGTGGTGTGGTGCTATTCCAGCAAATTTTTTGGCACAGCTCGGCATAAAAATTGGGAATTGTATCAAATTGGCACAATTGGCGCAGCTGTTACTAGCATTCCGATTCAAGTGCGGGCGAAATGTATCTTTATACTTCGAAAATGCACGTGGAATGTGCATCACTAAATATTGCTCTGTTAACGAGAAAACTGCGACTGTGACCACCCATGGCATCGACTCCGCAAGGATTTTACAATTCTCCGCAACTTCATACACATGGGGTAAAGAACGCCGACTGCTTCCTTGCAGCTAGCACAGGCATGCTTTTCATACAGATATTGATAATAGGCGTCGCTTGGTTTTAAAAGCGCACCCACTGGAAACAAGAGGCTGTTCAAATTCCGCAGTCTTACCATATAAAGAGTTATACCGCGAGCACGGTGGAAGACCGCGAGAGTATGGGGGGGGGAGAGGTCATGACGTAAAAACCGAAACGTTCTTTGCAAACCTGGCAAGTGTGTTAATTGTGAGGTGGGTAAAGTTAGACGACGCATAACAAGCGAGAATCCAAATGACCCAATCACAAGGTGTGCCGTAATCATTCGTGCACAATACCTGATGCAACGCTGTGAGCCCATCTTCGTTGGTCGAGTCTGGACTCACTCCCAGCATCAGCAGTCGTCGGACTGGAAGCAAAAGAAAAAAAAAAAGATGAGGGGACGTGGAAGCCTGATGACTCTATGAATGCCCGACACAAGCCCCTCAAGCGAGAGCGCAATAGCACACAAGCATGCAGTGAGAATGCTGCCATTCAGAGTCGTGTAACAATTAGCGAAAATTGCAAAAATAAAAGGTCAAAACATCACAACCAAGGACAAGCAATCCACCAAATTAGAGGCAACGTGAAGCATCAGGCAACCAATGAAACACTAAATACACTAATTACAACACATTTTCCCATTAACACACAAGCCAGCACAATGAAAAGCTTTACTAGCTACGTGCTCCAGGTCCAACTAAACGATTGGCTTTATGAAAAGGCCGAATTATCCGTGCAACTCGACGGAGTCTTGTTTTTATACGAGTAATGGCAATTTGATCGACAGTGTTTTAAGTGTTACAAAAAAACAACGAACAAAATTCTATATCACAAAAACAATGAACAAAATTTCTATATCAAATAATAAAGGGACATTACAATTACAAGATAGACATTTCTGAAGTTCTTTCATTTTCGTCCGGATATGCAACTCGACAAAGGCATGAGTGCACAATAACACCCTATGTAACCCATAACAACTGCTTTAAATATTCATTCTTTCCACGAACTATAAACGACTGGAACAGACTAACCAACACCGAAGTTTTACAGCCATCCTTAACATTGTTTTCTTCTAGCCTCAATAACAGTGTTTAATATAGCATGCCAATTAAGCTCTGTCCCCATAAACATTCGAATTTTTGCATATTTGGGTTACTTTGTGCGTACTTTTGTTTCTGTGTGTTTTTATCTTCCTGTTTTGAAAATTTGTTCGTCTTCATATTGAGCATTCATGTAATTCATGTAACCCACTCTGCGAGAATCCCTAGTAGGGATTGCAGTATTCATAAATAAAAATAAATAAAAATAAAAATGGACCATCTCGTCGCAGAAAACCCTGATGGGATGCGAAGCAGCAGCGATGCGCACAGCATCGACCCGAGTGAAACGGGTGTCGACGCGGGTGCTGGAGGAACGGTTTGAAGCGAAACTCGGTGTATCATTTACTAGAGTAAACGTTTGTTTGAAACACACATACACGGGAGGAGGGACGTGTAGAAGATGGGTTTGGCTTCCTTGGCTTGCGTCTCGTCGGTGTTACTCGCGCGCAGTCTCTATTCTCGAACGCGATCGGCGTTCTTGATTCACACGTTGTCGATGTCGGTCTTCCACAGCCGACATTCGCGTTCGGTTTCCCTGGCTCGCGCCTCGTCGGTGACGGCCGGGAAATGTACG